>NC_134404.1:257115598-257418526 GCF_038048845.1 Mixophyes fleayi | reverse complement strand
TGCAGAGGTGTCACTAATTCTGGTCAATTATTTTACAGTAATAACGGTGTCCCCTTGGCGCATATGTAAAAATCGTGCAGAAGGATTTATTCCAAATGTTACAATGACATCACACGAAATCACACAAGGTTGCAACTTGTGAATAATAACAAAAGTACAAAATGTGATATAGAGTTACAACTTGTGAATACAGAGGTTGAACTGCATGTACGTATTGCGAGCATAAACAATACAATCACCTTGGCCAGGGCCTGATTAAGGGTTCTGGCCGCCCTAGGCTAATACGGCCCCCCCCCTTCCTCCGAATATATAGGTGTATAGGAACACTCCTGAATATGAATGTTCAGGTGTATTCTCCAGAATTCAAATTTAGACAGATTGTGCCATTGTCTCTTACCTGTTCTTGCTCTTCTCTCTTGCAACTTTGTTATCCACTCGCTGGCTTCTGGAAAGTTGGCGTCCTGTTTTGAAAATGCAAAAATGTATTATAATGCAAACCCTGAATGATTAGGCCCTTTAGTTAAAACAAAACACTCCATTATGGCCAGCTAAAAGTACCCCATTGGACAGGCATATATAAGCAATATCTGAATATTTGTTGTCAATCAAATACAAACCTCTACCAGCCCCATCTCACTAATATTTAGTATTCTAGTGATTGCTGAGACCACCCATGTGACCACCACACAATCATGAGATTCTGCCCCCCAAAGCTGCTCTATTTTTTAAATACCCCCTGCAGCCATTTTCCTTAACCACAACCCCCCCCACAGCCATTTTCCTTAACCCCTACTGCAGCCATTTTCTTTACCTCCCACCTCCCCCAGTCACATATATCAGCCCCCCTCCTCTGCCCTCCTTCATACATATCCACCTCTCTCCCTCCCTATAGATTTTCATGGCAGCCCCCCCTCTCCCACCCTATAGATTTGTATGACAGTCCCCTTCTCCCTCCCTATACATATGCATGACAGTCCCCTCTTTCCCTCCCTATAGATATGCAGGGTAGTCCCCCCCCCTCCCTATAGATATGCAGGGTAGTTCCCCCCCTCCCTATAGATATGCAGGGTAGTTCCCGCCCCCTCCCTATAGATATGCAGGGCAGTTCCCCTCCCTCCCTATAGATATGCAGGGCAGTTCCCCCCTCCCTATAGATATGCAGGACAGTTCCCCCCGTCCCTATAGATATGCAGGGCAGTTCCCCCCCTCCCTATAGATATGCAGGGCAGTTCCCCCCTCCCTATAGATATGCAGGGCAGTTCCCCCCGTCCCTATAGATATGCAGGGCAGTTCCCCCCCTCCCTATAGATATGCAGGGCAGTTCCCCCCTCCCTATAGATATGCAGGGCAGTTCCCCCCCCTCCCTATAGATATGCACGGCAGTTCCCCCCCCCTCCCTATAGATATGCAGAGCAGTTCCCCCCCTCCCTATAGATATGCAGGTCAGTTCCCCCCTCCCTATAGATATGCAGGGCAGTTCCCCCCCCCCCTCCCTATAGATATGCAGGGCAGTTCCCCCCCTCCCTATAGATATGCAGGGCAGTTCCCCCCCCTCCCTATAGATATGCAGGGCAGTTCCCCCCCCTCCCTATAGATATGCAGGGCAGTTCCCCCCCTCCCTATAGATATGCAGGGCAGTTCACTCCTTCACTTACCTGTAGTTGTGCAAGCGTCGCTCCTCTCCTCAGATCAGCAGATTGGAAGTGAAGACGTCCTGCTTCCTGTCTGCTGCACAGCAACAGGCAGCCTGGCGATTGGCTGTGTGTTGCTAACCACTGACCTCCACCCCCCCGCGGCGACCACCCCCCCCCCCCTTTGCGGCGACCCCCCTCCCCCACCCCGAAAAAAAAAATGAATGAAGAAAAAAAAAAAAGAATGAAAAAAAAAATAAATACCCGCAGCGCCGCGCCCCCCGGGACCCAGCGCCTAGTGGTTGATCAGGCCCTGACCTTGGCTCAAAACCTCAAACACATATATAAATAGCAAAGTTCTCACTAGATTGGACACTGAGGTCCCAAAGAGGTAAATGGAGTCCAATAGGTGTTCAGTGATCCAGGTAGTACTTGGAACGCCAGGCTCTGATGAGCAATAGATCAGATGAGCGAAAGTGAGTCACTTTCCCTGATGAAGCAGTAAAGCGAAACGCGTTGGGGGGGTAGCTGCATCGCTCATCTGTCTCTGATACCTGCCAGGACCGATAGAGGAACAGCGCTTATACCCGGCCGTACATCCGTCGCATGCGCATGTGCAATTTGGTGCCAGCCGCGGCCGCGACTGCATCGGCTGACTGAGGATCCCACTGCACTCACCGTTTAGAGGCAGTCATCTCGAGAGGTTTCACAGCGCATCAACCCTATAGGGGTAAGTCTATTGACACCAGCGAACCATCAGCATTGTTTGGATGGGACTATTATGTTGTATATGCAGCAACACTGTACATCAAACGTGAATACCGGAATTTATCCACACTACAGGTCTAAAGACTTTGTGTTTGGTTACCAGACTATTTTTATGTATTCTGAACTTTATCTTTCACCCATGTTGCCTCTGAGGTTTATACAATATTCCTGAAGGCGAGACACTCTCTGATCTATTGCTCATCAGAGCCTGGCGTTCCAAGTACTACCTAGATCACTGAACACCTATTGGACTCCATTTACCTCTTTGGGACCTCCGTGTCCAATCTAGTGAGAACTTTGCTATTTATATATGTGTTTGAGGTTTTGAGCCAAGGTGATTGTATTGTTTATGCTCGCAAAACGTACATGCAGTTCAACCTCTGTATTCACAAGTTGTAACTCTATATCACATTTTGTACTTTTGTTATTGTTCACAAGTTGCAACCTTGTGTCATTTCGTGTGATGTCATTGTAACATTTGGAATAAATCCTTCTGCACGATTTTTACATATGCGCCAAGGGGACACCGTTATTATTATATATATCTTTGTAAGGGCTGGAACTACCCTTACCGATCCCATTCCCCCTGTGCAGCAATACCCATTACACTCTACATATACCAGGGAGCGCTCACCAACATCCACCTTAATTATTTTACAGTGGACAAGGCCAGATGTCAAAATTCTGTGCTGAGTCATCTGCATCATCAATGGGTGTCTAAGATTTTTGCAAACCACACAACTGTATATAGCACATGTAGGTAACATTGGCACACAGTGGTAGCTGAAAGGAAAAGTGGTGCAAGATGAAATTGTCCTTGGGCCCTCCTACCCACCCTTAAATCTTAAAAAGGACATGCACACTTTAACAAACCAAGCACTTCAACGACAAGGAGTGCCACTTTTGGGGCTGATGTGCTTGGTGTCTTTGGGTCCCCACAAAACAAGCTAACAATGGGCTAAGGCACCTAATGTAGCAGTGCTGTTAATGAACTCCTCAGTCTCATCCTCACCCTCATCTGTTTGTACATCATCCGCACACATTATTAATTCATCACCGCTGGAATCCACCATTACAGAAGTCTCAGTATTTCGATGTAATTGGCGGGAAAGGCCTTCCTCTCTGAAATTGAAGTTCATTTTTATGAACATCATTTTTTCCACATTTTGAGGAAGTAGCCTCCTACGCTGATTGCTGACAAGGTTCCTGGCTACGCTGAAAACTCTTTCCGAGTACACACTGGAGGGTGGGCAACTTAGGCAGTGCCAAGCGAGTTGGTACATGGGTCTCCAAACTCCCTTTTTTTCCTCCCAGTATATAAAGGGACTGTCTGATGTGTCTATTTCTATGCTGTCGTAAAAATAATCCTCCACCATCCTTTGGATGGTGATAGTAGAATTAGGTGGAGTTAAGGCAGAGGTGTCACGTTTTTTGGTAAATTCTTTTAGACCAGACCAGATGTCAAAATGTTGTGCTGAGTCATCTGCATCATCCCTGGGTCTCTTGGGAAAGCTAAGTTTGTTCCTAGCAGCAGTTGAGTGAGAAACTGAAGGAGGAGACGCCGACCTGTCACGTAACACTTGAGCTGTCATCCTGCTTACCAAGAGCTCCTTGCATCTCTTCAGATCTGGGTCAGTTGTAAACAAAGAGAAGACATAGATCTTAAAGTAAGGATCAAGCACAGTCACCAAGATGTAGTGATCAGATTTCAAGATTTTGATAACTCTTGGATCCTGGCGAAGCGAATAAAGTAATTGATCTACAAATCCGACATACTTAGCGTAATTGCTTTGTTTAATCTCCTTCTTCAGTTTCTCAAGCCTAATTAAGGGAATAACTTGACTCAAGCTAACAGTGTCTAAACTCACTTCACAGGTGACTACTTCGTATGGTTTCAGCACCTTGCAAACACGGAAAGTATTCTCCACTGCGCTTGAGTAAAATACATTCCATTTCATTTCCCAATGTCATGGCTTGTGGAGTAAGCGTGGATGGCTTTTCGCTGTTCCTCTATCCGCCGAAGCATATACAGGGTGGAATTCCACCTTATCACCACCTCTTGCTTCAGTTGGTGGCAGGGCAAATTAAATTGGTCTTGTAGCTTTTGCAATCTCCTACATGCTGTCGCCGAATGCCGGAAATTTCCAGATATTTTTCGGGCCACAGACTGCACGTCCCTGTCATTTTTTAAAAAGCTCTGCAGCTCCAAGCTGATTGTGTGAGCAAAACAGGAAATGTGATGGAATTCAACCAGCTTTAATGCTCTCACAATGTTGGTGGTGTTATCAGAAATGACATATCCTGAGGAGGTCCAAGAGGGATAAGACATGTTGCAATGACATCCCTTAGTTTTTGAAACAGATTGTCAGCTGTATGCCTCTTGGTGAAGTTGGTGATACACAGAGTAGTCTGCTTCTGAAAAATGTGACGTACTTGGGTACATGCTGCTGCTGTTCCTGCTAGTGAAGGCAAATCACCAACCCAGTGGGCTGTCACAGTCATATAATCTTTATCTTGTCCAGTTCCGCTTGTCCACATATCTGTGGTTAAGTGTACAGTGGGTAGAATGGCATTTTGTAGCCCATTAATTAAATTTTTACGAACCTTCTGGTAGAGGTGAGGAATAGCTTTTCTAGTAAAATGGTGTCGTGACTGAATTTGGTAACGGGGACACAAGACCTCAAGTGATTGTCTAAAACCAGCTGCATTAATAGTGGATATTGGACACAGATCTAATACTAGCCATTGCGTCTGTGATCCGCTTTGCGACTGGGTGACAGCTTTTATACTTGCTTCCTCTTGCAAAGGATTGTTTAACATCAATTGTTGTAAACTACTAGTAGTCTTCTTCTTGGGTAGAAGATTCACCCCCAGCAGCAGCAGTGGGACTAATGCTCAAGAATTCTTGTGAGGAATACAGGATAGTGGAGGAGTCGTCTCGCCTTAGCAACTTGGATGCAGCACTAACTCCGATCGCTACTGAGGATACTGATGAAGACGATGTTGTGGGTGTAGATTGCAGGTGTCGGGATCTAGCTGAGAGAAGGGACCTAGCTGATGATGGACTGCTTGCTATTATTTTTCTAGCATAAGTTTCTGATTTTCCCAACAACTTGCCATGAACTTGCTTCAAATTGGGTAACATGGATGAGGTTCCTAGATGGTTAAGTTCCCTACATCTACTGACTGTGGCTTTACAAATGCTACAAATGGCTAGACAACTGTTGTCAGGATTTGGGTAATAATTCCACACATAAGAGGTGGAATCTTTGGTCTATGCCCAGGCATGGCAATGGCCTTCTTCTTAACACGTGCACAAACTGCTTCCACTGGTGCAGGACTTACACAAACCACATCATCCTCATCAACATCCTCATTAGCGCCCTCATCAGCTACACAAATATCCCTCTCATCCTGTTGCAATTCCAAAGTGGCATCCTCAATTTGTGTATCACCGGCTACACTTGGGCTGTTTATTCACACATCTGTAGAAATGCTGAAAGGGGCCTTCTTTATGGGTACACGATCAGACAGGTCAGGATTACACATAGCACTCGTGGATAGACTTTCCTCAGGTATTTGTGTCATTTCTGAATCTGAACATACATTTTCCTCTAATGCCTCACTGTTTTCTTCCAGCTCGGCTTTTACACAGCTATTACAAGTAAAAGTGTTTGGACACCACTTTTGGAGTCCAAATGACAAGTTCTTGCTTGGTCATGACTGAACTTACAAGAAGATTCCTCAGTGACAGTTGCAGAGCTAGCACTCATAGAGAAAGGCGAAGGCCTCATTCTTTCCTTGCCACTGCGTGTGCAGAATGGCATGTTGGCAATTTTATTTTTTCTGCAGATAACTTTGCCTGAATTACAGAGCTTTTTTTCATAACTAAGGTAAAACGTATTTTTTACATTTTTGTTTCCCTGACTTAAAAAAGCTATGCACTTTAACATAGGCTTTAGCAGATGACGTAGATGGATTTCTATCATCATGACTGGTGCCAGCAGCTGCTTGGTTCTCCTGGTCTTCTGTGTACTGCTGTGAATATACTTTGATAACACAGTACAATGTGACTACAGATTGAGAACAACACTGCCAGCCCTATTATTTCTATTTCAGCAATGACAATTAGCAATGGAGCAATGGAGCTCTCCTCTTTGTATTTTACCTATATTACACAGTACAATGTCATTGCAGATTTAGAACACCAAGCCTGCCAGCCCTATTATTTCTATTTCAGCAATGACAATTGGCAATGGAGCTCTCCTCTTTGTGTTTTACCTATGTAACAAAGTACAATGTGACTGCAGATTTAGAAGAAAGAGCCTGCCAGCCCTATTATTTCTGTTTCAACAATGTCAATTAGCAATGTAACTCTCCTCTTTGTGTTTTACCTATATAACACAGTACAATGTGACTGCAGATTTAGAAGACCAAGCCCTCCAGACCTATTATTTGTATTTCAGCAATGACAATTAGCACTGGAGCAATAGAGCTCTCCTAAATGTCACTGGAGACCTTGATGAACATTGTTACCCCTCCTTTCTTTTCTACCTATAATGTTGCCCAACTGCACTAGAGACTGCCAAAAACTGTGCTACCCCTTCTGTTTCCCTCTGTGAATTGGCGCTGGATCACCGTGGAGAGCAGTACTTATAGAATCCGAAACTCCCGAGATCCAACAACGTAACAATGACGTTTTGCCTTGTTTTCAATTCTGAGGGCGCGCGAAACTACTGAGCCTGCTCAGCTCGGTACTCGGATCTGCTAAGTTCTGGTGTGTTTGGTTCTCGGGGAACCGAGCCTGAGCATCTCTAGTTTTAAGGCATTTAGCCTTATGTCATAACAAAATTCCACAGTCTAGTGTAAATTACTATATTTCACATCAAGTGTACATTATTCCATGCATAAATTACCTCCTGTAAATTATGTTTTTTAAACTGTGCATAGTGATGTCTTCTGTATCTGTCTCCTTGTGACTCAGATGTGCCAGTGCTTATATGGGCGAGTTTATATATAATTATATAATTAGATATACAGTACTTGATGATATTTGTGCATTTCTTGTTGACTGTATTACTTTTTAAACTATGTAATTTTCAGATCATTCACCTTAGAAATAACATTTAATAGATATCACTTCGGAGTTATGTGATAATATAAATATGATGTACAGGCTTCTGGATATTTTATGCCAGACACAGAACTTCCAATATCTTTATAGTGTAAATAAGAGAACATTGATGTTTATTTTTAGACTTCTTAAGTGAGACAAATTTGTATAGAAATATGGTTAACCTGGGGCTGGTTAGCAATTTTTTTTGCCAGGGCTGAGACTTGGTTCAGCAGCATATTAACAACATTTTAAAGGAAAAAATTAAAGTAGCCCAGTGACCCAGCCTAAGGTAGCCCACTATGGAACCAGCCGGGAGGTAAATGCCCCCTGCCCTTCAGCCCAGCCAGCCCCTGTGAATGACTATATGTTCACTCTCCTCTACGACAAATTAGAATAATTTTTGTAGTTTAGTTCAACCATAAAAAGTATATGCTGCATATGCTATACGCAGAGTCTAATGAACCCCCCAGTCTTCACCAAGAACCACCGTAAGGAGAGATGAGTTTTGCTGCCAAGGTCCGCAGGTCGTAACCCATAGGTTAGCTCACTGACGTGATAGGTGATACTCTGTTGGTAAGAGAGCAAGGCTGAACCAGGGAGAACGGACTCTGTAGCGGTAGTATAGTACAGCGAGGCAAATCAGGATTTAGTTAGCTGAAGTGGTACAGCCCACACAGAAGACTCCTAAGCCGTATTCAGTAAAACACTGGGTCCTGCACGCAGGCGATTTGCTGGGTCAAATACACTGCAGCTCCAACAGCAAGGTGGTCAGTATGGATAGCCTAGTCAAATATACAGGAGCACAGACAGCAGTATGGTCGGTATGGGTAACTGGGTCAGATACACAGGAGCATAGGCAGAAAAAATGGATGTCCAGAAACAGAGGTCTAACTAGCCAATAGATCATACACAGGGAAACACCAGAAAGTAGCACAAGTGTACACAGGTAGAGCCAGACACCAAGTGGTAACTTGTTGCTTTGACACAGCTGCAGTGTCAAAGTGAGCTTAATATAGTCTGCAGATTGTATATGCCGCCTTCCAGCCCCAATCATGTGACCGCCTGAACTAGGAAGTGCTGAGCTGTACACAAAGGCAGGGGAATCAGCAGCACAGGAGTGTGGAGCAGGAATGTAAGACAGGTAAGTTTGTAGCCCACAGGGAGTAAGTTCAAGATGTTCCAAGCCTCCCCCTTTCAGCAGGGGTCTATCAGTGAACACTTACATTATTTAACTGTTAGACATACTGTCTCTGTTACTTTGATTATACAATTGAATTGTTTGACTATTTACCTGGATACACTTAACAAAGGGTTACAATATTACATCAGTGAATGACACTTCATGCTTGCATGAAACATTAAGACATTTTAAACATTGTATGTGCAGCGTTACAGGATCTGAGTCTGTGATAGATTTTGATACAATAACATTTATATTGATACATATTAATACATTTTCAGCTAGTTTAGTACACATTGCACATAGTCTGGAAGTTATAACCTAATTACCTTCTAGATTACCTGTTGGCCTAGATAACTAACTTGGGCTGCTAGCTATATTAACAGTCACTCAGACATTGCTCTGATTACTAATAGCCCAGATCTATACCACACCTCATAACAATGGGCATTTGAGGCAAATGGTAACTACCTAAGCTAACTCAAATACCTTAGCTAACACAACTTTCCATCCTGTCATGCATTATGGCTACTGCTGTCTTGCTATTTTCACACCATATTGCAACAGTCATTATAATTATAATACATACAATATTGCAGGTAATAGCAAGGGCAAGATGTACCTAATAACAAGAAATAACAATAATACAGAGATGCTCTGGTGTGTATACTTAGTTTGGGCCAAGGATTAAGAACTACTAAAAAATGTGAGTAACAGGTGATGAATAAAAATTGATCAGTCCAGTGGGTCCCGGTTTCATCACAAATTATTAACAGCCTTCAAGTAAAACTTGAAATAAAATACTTTTAACTTTTAATTATTTAGGTTTGTGAGCTTTTCTTTGTACCTGCCAATTCAATTGTAGATCAATAGGTAAATTTACAAGATACTTACCTTTATTAGGATTTTGCTGAAGTACTAGAGATGATATTAGATTTCCCCAAATCCCTGATGTTTGATATATTAAAAAGAATACTCCAAAGTACTGATTGACGACATTCATTTTCTCTTTGCCCATTCGCTCTGCATAACTTATTCCACTAGTAGTGAGATATGTACATTTTGCTGCCCATAACGGTCCCCCTCCAAATCCTAGTATTGCAGAAGTAATTATCAAACTATACCTGCAATCGGAAAGAGAGATTTAATTTAAAAAAACAAAAACAAAACCATTAATGATAGTGAAAATATATCCTTGCCTTAGTAAAGATGTTTCTCTTTTAAATTGTGCAACAATAAATATTTCCTTTTTCATACATTCATAAACTGTACGAATAATAAAATTGTATTTCATGGAAATCATCTTTACTTGGGATTTAGTTTCATAATTTGCATTCGGTTTAGTATTTGTATTATTCAGTCTTTACACAATTATATTAAAAATCCTTGGTTTCTAAATTTCAAATTTATCCAACAACATAGCATGTATTTTGCACCTATATCTGAGAAATGACCTTGTCAAAAAGCTATAGCCTAACATTGATCAATGATACATATTTGTGCTGAAACCATAGAAACCAATAACTAATTTGATTTATTTGTCTAACTTTCCTTAGATAAAAGTTGATTATTTTTTGATTGTTATGGTTTTAGAGCAGATGTACTTTTAAGCAATGTTACTACTACTTCTAGGGATGATCAACTACTAACAGATTATTTACTAAAATATTTCAACTATGGTACTATTTGCTGTTACTGGTTTCTAAAGCAGGCAGTTGGTTTCACAACAGAGAGGGGTACAGTGAGTGATTACTGAGTGTTTTTTTCTTTTACAACATTTTAAAATCCAACAATGTTTTTTTCAGCATTGCTGGAAGACTCTATGTGAAAGAGAGAGTGAATGTCAATAGAGGGCCTGATACATTAAGAGACGCATACTGAGCACAATGTGCATTTGTTTTTAAAATACACGTATATCGGGTATATATACGTCCGAATTTAACAAGGAGTGGATGTAAAAATGTGTGTGGTGATGAACACAGGTGTAAGTCTGCTCTACTAGACAGGACACTGCAGGATACATCCAATTTATATGTGGAATATAAAGGCACAAATGAATGCACAGAATTTTTTTTTTTTAAATTAAAAATATTCATGTAATGTTCTATGTTAACATGTTGACAAAATATTAAATTATAATTTTTTTGTATAGCATACATTTATTAGGATGTTCTTAATGTCTACTGTACATAAAATAAATTTTTCAAGTTGCTCCTGATTGCAAACACATTTTCTAGCATGCATACACAACTGTCATCACTAGTAATAAGCAGTAAGACTAAACTCGTGGCTGGAGCAACAGATACTGCTGAGAAGCCCAGAGCTTGATTCAGACTCAGCTGTGTGCGTTCAAGATCAGCACGCCCTTACTGTACATTGACTGTGGGCAAATGCCCCTTCTCCGCCCCTTTCCTCCCCTGAAATCTCAGGTTGTAGTAAGTGTTCTTTGTGCTCGAAGATGAATCATGCTTGCCTACTCTCCCAGAATTTCCGGGAGGCTCATGAATTTTGGGGAGTCCTCGCGGACTCCTGGAAGAGTAGGCAACCCTCCTGGATCCTAAAAAATGGCGAAATTCAAGGCATTGAATACTGGTGGTGGGGGGGGGGAGGGCTTACTTGCGTCAATAAGCACAACACCCACTTTTCAATGCAGTGAATTTAGGCTTTTTATAGTGGGGTTGTGGCTATGGCGTCACCATGAATTGAACGTTGTTGCGATCTGTGTCATATGATCAGTTTCACGGATTGTACGCATAAAGTCACTGTTTATGTCCCTTAATGAATAAACCCCAAAACAGTCTACAGTCCCTCAATTTGTTCTGCAAAACTAGCCATAACATAGTAATACATAACTAAGTAATTTAGACTATTGTCAGCTCTTGGGGCTGTATGACATTGTCTGTCATTGCTATTAGGGCACTGCTGTGCTGAACACACCCACACTTTAATGAGCTGACCTGTGGACATACTGATTATACACACATTGATTTCTGCTTTGGATTGGCTGAATGTTTGACTGCTTTCTTCAATCTTTGATTTTGTACTATAGTAGGCAGTGTAATACAAAATGGAAGCCAAACACAAAACATACGTGTATGTTGATACACGTGTTGGGGCTATTTTCTGCAGTAATGACCTGACTATCATGTGTATATGACTTTATTTTGGTTTATTTTCTGACATAAAGATTTTATCTTTTGTTCATTTACTTTTCACATTTACAGTTTTTAAGTCTTGCAATTAGTTTAAAGCAGTATATGTGTTGTTAGTTTCTAGCACTTATCTGTGGTATATAGTCATTTATAATATTAGCGTTTATCTATGGTAGTAAAATATATTATTATTGTCATATTTTAATTAAATATGTATGAGCTCTAGCATTTTAAACTTTTTGGATGACAATTTGTGACTAAGATGTGAAATTATTGTGTCATTATCACTGCCCTTATACTCTCTTGGAATGTTTATAACATTTTAAAACAAAACTATAGATTTTAATGTTTGTTGTTCCACTTTTAAATGTTGCCTATATATGTCTTTTAACAATGGACACATTTATATATACATTTTGCTACTTGAGCATTTGGTGCAAGTTCCTTTGGGTAGTGTGTGTGTGTGTGTGTGTGTGTGTGTGTGTGTGTGTGTGTGTGTGTGTGTGTACTTGCATTCATATGCTTGTGGGGACATTGACCTCTTTACACACCAACACTGTGGGGACCTTAGTGGTAGTGGGGACAAAAAATGATCGTCCCCACAAAGCTTCCCAAGGCTAATCAATGCAGTGGACCTTGCTGATATGCTTGCCATAAAAATCTGGCCTATACCCACAAGTCACTTTTGTCGGACCAAAAGTGTGCATGTTTCCAATGTGGATGGGAGTGTGTGTGTGCATTCCACCGCTAGAGGTCAGTAGACCGTCCATATATATAGCAGGAGTATTCATAATCTGCATTTATATTAACATATAAAATAGATATTTTTACCAGTTTGGTTTGAAATTCCCAATAGAGTAGGTGATATAGCAACACATTGAGGCTACAATGGTCCATTTGCACCCGATTTTCTTAATAATGATAGGAGGTAGAAAAAGTGAAGATACAATCAAACATCCATAGACGACACTCAGTGATGCAACACCCAGGCCTTTTTCAGGGTTTAGGCTGCTCTGTAATAACAAAGAAATTTACTTGCACAAATATATCTGTAAGCACAAATTCACTTCCAAGAAAAACATTTTAATGTCAAACCAAACAAATAAATATTGCAAAACATCACTTAGTATAATGCACCTGTTTAAAAAGAAGGAAGCGCTGGCAAGAAAAAAAACTACTTTGTTTAAGTAAGTAGAGTAATTTAAAGGGTGAGTACAAACAGTTGACATATAATCAAAACTTTTTACTTACTTTCTAAGCTCAGCTAGAGGAATTCTTTTTTTTTTTAAAGAAAAGAGAGCAAAGCACACCATAATGAATACAAGTAGAAAGTTTAGTGAGGAAAAATTAAATTTATCAGATTACCTTCTTCATAGATGATTGTGCTTACAAGATTTTATAAGAACATTCTGCATTAAAGCCGGCACTTATTTACTTATGTATTATATTTATTGCTACTTCTATAAATACAGTAAACATTGCATTTTACAATGGTTTTTTTCATCTTTATATATTATTGCATAATCTAGTTTAGCCAGAGAAAATCTGTAACTGCAATAGAGTTTATTTTTTGATTCATCTGTATTAAGAATCTTTGTGAAAGAGATACTACACTGTATTTAGTGTGCAAAATTATATATAGACGATTTGTTTAGTAAACTTAATTTGAAAGTCATTTCCAGTCCTATTTTACATCAAACAAAGGGAAGTGGTCAACATGGTGAAGTAGCCTAGGATTATTTGGCCATGGCTGATGTGCCACAATATATATTTTTTTATATTAATGAATTAATTAATTTTGAAAAGTACTGCACATCAAGTTGACAAAGCCAGTCTTTTTACATACATAAAAGGTAAGTATAATACATTAAAATTGCCTTGCATTAGATATTGATCTTGCATTAGAGAAAATTGAATAGAGAAATCCTGTATGAGCCCTGCTATAATGGAAGTATTAGAAATAATAGACAATTGTTCAGATTTAAGATTATGATTTCAGAAGGAAGCTTTAGGACAGAGTATCAGTTTTGAGATTTTTTGAGCCGGGTCTAAATGTAATAATGAAATTGAATTGTATAAATAATATAGCAAAAAATAGATACTGTAGCGCTTTCCTTTTTTTGTATAAATAATAGTACCCAATGTGCTTGTCTTAAATTTAGTCTTTTAGCTCACTTGATATACAGCAAGTTTTTGTGATCCATAATGTTATGAACCCCTCCAGCCGGCACAACACAACCCGGAATCTACTCTGCCAGTCAGGTGTTCACTGGAGCCCCTGATGGTGGGGACAGACTGGGCCGCAAACTGACAGAGGGTCGTGAAGTGCGTACCAGCTGGGGAGAACCCAGGCAAGAGGAGTCAGGTCCACGCAGAGGTCAAGGGCCGGCAGCAGACAACGGTATCGATGAACAAGCTGAGGTCAGGGGTCACAGGCAAATAGCAAATATCAGAACGGGTAAACAGGCCAAAGATCAGGGTCACAGGAAACACGAGCAAGGTCCAAATCAAAGCCAAGGGTCATACACGGGGAGTCAAATAGAGATATCAGGATACAGGACAGGAACTAGCAGGTCAGCAGACTGGAACACAGAAGCTATAACCGGCAATGAGGCAGCAGACCTCATTGCCTTAAATACCAGTGGCCACCAATCAGAGCCTAGCTCTGATTTAGACACAGCCCCCAGCATAATTAATAGGCTGCATTAATTAGCCCACAGGCTAGAACATGGTGAGCGCTGCGCCCGGCTTCCTCTCATTGCCGGGACGCAGCGCTGAAGCGTCTTCTCGTTGCCCCGGCAACGGCCGGGTCAGGGCCGGAAGTGACGTCCCGGTCGCCATAGCGACGGCCGGGACGCAGGTGAGTGAGTCGCGGCGGCTGGGCACCGCCACAGCTCGTAACAGTACCCCCCCTTGAGGAGGGGTCGAGGGACCCCGACATCCAGGTTTTCTTGGGAACCTCCTGAAGAATTCCTTCAATTGTTTAGGGGCATGGAGTTGTCTTCGCGGAACCCAAGATCGCTCTTCTACCCCGCGGTTCCTCCACTGCACCAGGAAGTGCACCTGTCCTTGCACTTTTTTGGAATCTAAAATCCTTTGAACCACATATCTTAGTGGCTTACTCGAACTTCCCCCAGGCACAGTTGAGGATTGACTAGGATACAATACCGGCTTCAACAATGAACAATGAAATGTGTTCGGAATTTTTAGTGAACTAGAAATCTTCAATCTAAAAGCTACCGGATTGATCTGTTTGGTAATCATGAACGGCCCAATAAATTTAGGCCCTAGTTTTTTACAAGGCTGTCTGAGCCTAAGATTTCTAGTTGATAGCCATACTTTCTGGCCCACTTTGAATGGGCAGGTGGTACGGTGGCGATCCGAAAAATTTTTAGCCGACAATGAGGATTTTTTCAAGGAGGACTGAACTTTCCCCCAAATTACTTTCAGATCAGCAGCTGTGGAATGAATCTCCGGAATACCAGCAGATTTGAGAGAGTACAGAGAATTAGACCTGGGATGGAAACCGAAGTTACAGTAGAACGGAGAAGTTTGAGTAGATGAGTGAGATGAGTTATTGTAGGCAAACTCTGCCCAAGGCAGCAAAGATGACCAGTTGTCATGGAATTCTGAGGAATAACATCGGAGGAACTGTTCAAGTGCTTGGTTAACCCTTTCAGTTTGCCCGTTAGACTGAGGGTGGTATGCAGATGACAGACTGATCCGGATTCCGAGGAGGGTGCAGAAGGATTTCCAGAATTGTGCTATGAATTGTGAACCACGATCAGAAACAATATCGGAAGGAAGTCCATGGAGCCGGAAAACATGTTGTATGAAGAGAATGGCCAGATCTCGAGCTGTAGGAAGCCTGGTTAATGGGATGAAATGTGCCATTTTACTGAAACGGTCCACCACAACCCAAATAGTATTATGTACTGCAGAAGGTGGCAAATCAACAATAAAATCCATGGACAAATGTGTCCAAGGTTTTGCAGGAATGGGCAATGGAAGCAATTGACCCACCGGGCTAGTCCTGGGGACTTCGTTCCTGGCACAAATTTCACACGAGAGGACATGACTCTTGACGTCAGCGGACAAGGATGGCCACCAGACCGTACGGGAAAGGATCTCCAGCGTCTTATAAACTCCAGGGTGTCCAGCAGACCTCTCATTGCCGGGACGCAGCGCTGAAGCGTCTTCTCGTTGCCCCGGCAACGGCCGGGTCAGGGCCGGAAGTGACGTCCCGGTCGCCATAGCGACGGCCGGGACGCAGGTGAGTGAGTCGCGGCGGCTGGGCACCGCCGCGGCTCGTAACACATAAGAACTGTAATGGTATGACTGACACCTTTTAAGCAGTGCCTCAAATTTTTGAAAGCCCAATTTATGGCAAGAGTTCCTGGTCACCAACTTCATAGTTGGATTCAGCATATGAAAACTTTCAAGAAAGAAAGGCACAGGGATATAACCTCTTATCAACAGGTTCTTGGGAAAGGATGGCTCCATCACCAGCATCAGAAGCATAAACTTCCATAATAAAAGGTAATTTAGGTTAGTTGAGGCTCTCTGAGTTTCTGAAGGACCTTCTTAACATGAAGCTGATGTAATTCTAGAGATGTCGAATAGACCAGAATATCATCTAGGTGCACAAACAATTTTGCCCAGGAAGTCTTGATTATTTTTGAGAGACTGTAAGAGCATTGTAGAGACCAAAGGGAATAACCAAATAATGTTATGTCCAGATTACATATTGAATGCTCTCTTCCACTCATCTTCTTCCTTTATACAAATTAAATTATATACTCCACAAAGGTCTATTTTAGAAAAAATGGTAGTTCCCTTGAGTTGATCAAACAAGATTTAGATGAATGGTAATGGGTAACTATTCTTTATGGTAATCTTATTTAGACCCCTAAAATCAGTACAGGTTCGAAGAATCACATCTTTCTTAGAAACAAAGAAAAATCATGCTCCAGTTGGTGACTTTGAAGGCTGTATGAAGCCTATACTGGGCTTCTCATGGATATACTCCTCCATGGCCTTCCAGACAAGACAAAGGATGAAGTCTCCCTTTAGGCAGTCTGGCCCCCAGAACTAATTCAATAGTTCAGTTGTTGCCCCGATATGTGGGTAATGTATCTGCTGCTCTTTTTGAGAAGACATCAAGGATTTCATGGTAAGGATGAGGAATACATGGAGAGGAAGGCTGGATCATCCATATGGTTAAAGCTAGACATGAGGTAGAACAATTAGAGCCCCCAACAAATGATTTAGCCTTTAGCCCAGTCAATAAGAGGATTATCTCTGAATAACGCGGATGATCTAAAATGATCAGAACCATGGTGTAATAGATCAGGAATAGAGACAATTGTTCTGAATGCAGGCTCCCAATGAATAAACGTAAAGGTAAAGTTTTGTTCAGAATCTATTCGCCTACAACTGGATTACCATCAAGACCACATACTGTGCTAACCAGATCCATATTGAGGAAAGGGCTTTAGCTAGCCCGATAATCCAAAAAGTTTCCAACTGTTCCACTGGCCAGGAAGATAGAGATGTCAAAAGCTTAAACACCAAAAATAATAAAATCAGAAACTTAAAAAGAGTTTCTGGAAGAGACTAGTTGTATGCCTAAGTGTACCTCTTTCAAATCTACTAGGCTTGGTATTTTCCCAGATTATTGGGACAGGTGTTGGCCATATGACTCTTTCATCCACAGTATAAACAGAGACCAAAGAACCTCTCCTGGACTTTTCCTCCTTGGAAAGTATGTAAGGCCCCAACTGTATGGGTTCAGTAAGATCGGCCTCAACAGGTGTGGAGGTGAGAGACGAAAGTAAAGGCACCCTATTCTTTCTCCATCTTCCTTTCATTTATGTGCCTATCACATTGAATTGCCAGCTGTATTAATTTCTCCAAAGTTTCAGGGTTAGGGAATCTTAGATATATTCAAAAAACCACAACTAGAAATGAAAGTGCAGAGCTCCTTTTCTTGAGCAGACAAACAGATAATAGCTCCTGTAGCGCTTGCGAGAGTGTATGGATGTAACGAGCCAGCACTTGAGCAGAACTTGGCTATCCAGTCTCCTTAAGAATTCATTTTCCTTATTGGCCGGTTATAATGTTACGTCTCTCATTAGAAACTAGATAAGCTCTGAGAACAAAGCAATTAGAGGTCTTCACCTATAGCAAAAAAACCCTAACTGGCACCAATGCAATAAAACCATTATACAAATGGTATGGACAGAAGGTTAAGCTGCTGCAAATACACAGGTGGCTGCACCCACCCGAAAACACAGATCATGTAAGAAGCAAGAAATGCAGTGCTACAGACCTAACTGTCACAATAGAAAAATATGGCCTGAGTCACGAATAATCTGACAAATATATTTATTCTGTTAAAACATATGAATAACCTGACTGATCAGTACCTTGCCAAATAATCAGCAAATCATCTATATAGCGGCCATAGAAGACCAGGCTCGCCCCCAGATCACCACCCCAGATGCGCTCGTTTTCTATCGCACCCATTTAGAGGATGGCGTAACTAGGGGGCGAACCTGGTCCCCATGACCGTTCCCATTAACTGTAAATAATATACCCCTTCCAACAGAAAATAATTGTGAGTGAAAATATAAGTAATTGCATCAATAACAAAAGTCCAATGATCATATGTAGAGGTTTTGTTTTGTTAGTAGAACCACAGAATTTTAAGACATGTTGCAGTGGCTCATGATAGTAATCCCTCTTGTCTTACTGTATATGGTTTAGAACATGTTAAAATGACCGATAGAGGGGGAGACAGATACAACAAACTTTGTAAACAAGAAGTTGCATGGAAGCACAAATTGAATTCTATTCATCCAGAAGGTTTAAATTAATCCATGGTACTTAATTGTTTCTTATGATCATAATGGATCATATCTAGATATTATATTTCTCTTTTTCTAATGGGTATGCTTTGATTATTATTAATATTTTTATAAAAACCTTTATTTTTATTTCATTTTTAATAATATTTTTATTATTATTTTTATTTTTATTTTCATATCTATTTTTGTTTTTATTTTTATCTACATTAATATTCAATTTCATTTATACATTTATATATATATATTTTTTTATATTTATTTTCATTTTTATTTTTATTTTTACTTTTATTTTTATATTTTCAATTCTTAGGGCATGATATAGGATATCTCTATGGTGGAATTTGCCTCTTAGTATATTACGATTCATGTGGTCACAAATAATCAAGGATGTGTGTTATTACCATTGATTGGTTAATTGAAGGTGAAACACATATAAGGCTCTCAAGAGCTCTCAAATGGATCTTAATATTTCCTCTGATGAAGTTACAATCTGTAATGAAATGTGTTAGGGTTACTATGACAATTACTAAATTGTTTTTTTTAATTTAACTACCTATTTGCTAAATTGGCTACTTGGATACTTTTCAAAATTGCCAATTGTGGATTCCGTGGAAGGACACAGGAGCCGCTATTACTGATCTAGCAAATGTTCTGAACAGGGAGAGCTTCGGAATTGACACACAGTATTTTTATACATCCTGATTGCTCAACACGATACAGACTCGGAATTTCATCAAGAGCTGCACACAAGGACGGCCTCACACATAGCTGAGAGCCGTGGACAACGTCCGCACCACGGCTCCAAGCCATCTGCCTGTATACAGATATGTCTGTCTCTGTTATATTATGGGATAATACGGATAACACGGATATTCCTACAGCTGTAACAGTGAATATATGCTATATCGATGCTGGTGTGGGAGCTGCATAATATAGATTATCACAGTGTACAGATGTTGAATTTACACGATGTTTGCTCATATATATTGATGAAAAAGTCTGAACGCTAATCCACATTATCTATATGTGAACTGCAGAACTGTAACATTTTCATCCAGATATTTGGATATCATCGATCACCTAATTGTGGCCCTTCATGCTCATATTTATATTTTTATTGCAAAACTAGCTACAACGGAGACAGCTGTCACATATATTTTTTGATGTAGTAGCGCTATCATCTGTGGGGTAGTATTATATACAAAGTGTCATTGTAGTAGTAAAGGTTATTCATATGTTTTAACAGAATAAATATATTTGTCAGATTATTTGTGACTGAGACCATATTTTTCTATTGTGACAGTTAGGTCTGTAGCGCTGCATTTCTTGTTTTTTACTTCACCTATAGCAAGCCGCATAGAGAATGATATTCTCACAGCTACTCGGATGCCCCCAGATCTTGTACTCAGAGTAGTAAGAGCTTATCTTTGTAACCAGATAGTGATGGGTTAAGGAGGCTGGGAGTAGTAGTACACCAGCAACATACACAGGAAAACCAGTACAGAGGCAAATTGTTGAGGGCAGGCAGCGAACAGAAATTTAAAGGTGAAGCCCAACAGTCAGGGTGGGCAGAGAGCAAGGAAGGTCCCATAACAAAGACAGGGGGTAGAGATGGGCAGCAGCCTAGGAGAATCCAGGAACATGTAGGCTCAAGCAACAGGTAGTTAATCAGCAGAAAAAAAAAATAGCAACACAGCAGGCTTTAAGAAATTGCAGAGCAAGGATGATATATCCAACAAGGAGGCTAAGCCATTGGGAGCAAGCCCACCCAACTGAGATTGGTGATTGCAGTCACATAACTGCAATCACAGAACAGTGAATCCCAGCTGTGACAGCCAGGACAAGAACAGTGTGAGCCGCTGCGAGCAGCATGGTGGTTCAGTGACTAGTTAAGCATCCTGACTGCTAGATGACATCCGAGACTGGAAGAGAGTGTTAGGACTCACTTCCGGTGCCTTGGGCATCCCGGCTGTCTCCATGATGACCGGGATGTCACTTCTGCCTCCTATGTCCCGGTTGCATGGGCGTATTATTTTATTTATGTATATATATTATCTTAGCAGGATAATGCCTTCTAGGGGAAATATTCCCCACATCTGAGAACCTTGTTTTAGAAGTTTTGCTTGTATTTCTACGCATATGTCTGTTACATGGGATAGCCTGATATGTTTTGGGAGGAGTCTCGCTGCACACT
Organism: Mixophyes fleayi; assembly: GCF_038048845.1. Classification (NCBI taxonomy): domain Eukaryota; kingdom Metazoa; phylum Chordata; class Amphibia; order Anura; family Limnodynastidae; genus Mixophyes; species Mixophyes fleayi. Next base: position 257,397,616 of record NC_134404.1, on the reverse strand, counting down.
GCTCTGATTGGTTCTTCTCGCTACTTAAGGCAGTGAGGACAGAGCCTCACTGCCAGTTATAGCGCCCAGTGTAGCTAGGCTCCTGTTCCCTGTTTTCCTGCTCCTGTGCTGTGTTCTAGATCTGATTTCCCGTGTATGAACCCTGGCTTGTTTCTGGACCTTGTTGTATTGCCTGTGACCTCTGACCTCGGCTTGTTATCTGGATTCGTTGTCTGCTGCCGGCCCTTGACCCTTGCCTGGATTTCATTCTGCTGTTTACTACTACACACTATCCCTGTATTCTCCCCAGTCAGTGCTTATTTCACAACCCTACGTTTGTCTGTAGCCAAGTCTGTCCCCACCACTAGGGGCTCCAGTGAACAGCAGACTCCAGGTTTTGTTGTGCTGGCTGGAGGGGTTCCTAACAGAGAGCTAGTGTGAGCCATCGAGATTAGCACTGCAGCACATATCACATTGTCATGTTAGTAACACTGGAAACACCACTGACTGGTATTGACACAACTAAACAGGCAGGCGCAGAGTCTAAAGCAACACTGATGTTCTCTAGGGGCCTCTACAAGGAGATATGGGCTTGGCTGCTAGTGCAATGGAGTGATGAACAGGAATGGTCAAATAATCTGAGTCAAAGCCAGCGTAGTACATTGGGAGGATCCAGAAGGTAAGTCAGATCCAAACCAAAGGACAGAACCAGAACGAGCAAAGTGGTACCAAACAATAAACAAGGGAGAAGTCCAGGAAATGAGTCAAGTGTCTGCAGCCAAAATGTAGAATACAGGTACAGGTAACAGGAACGCTATAGCTGGTGAACCAATACTCTGGCACTACATAGGTGTCAGCGGGATCCTTAAATATAACAAAGTTGGCCCTTATAAGAGGAGAGCAGATTCAGCGGTTTTCTGACCGCTGACAGAGCCGAGAACGCGTGTACCGTTGTCAACTCTTTGAGGCTTTGGAGACCGTGGACATATCTCCTTGTCTTAATCTGTTTCATCAAAAGTAGAGCGCAATCTTGATCATCCAGTGAAAAAGTAGGGCTAATTTACTAACAATAAATGTATGCTGCATCATTTGTTCTAAGCAATATATCTCGAACAATCACACATTTGGTTTCTTTGTCTAATGTTTGCATATTATTATGATGTTAGTTAAGTAGCTCTTCCACATGATAAATTATTTTCTCAATGCTACATAATATACCTCATGCAATGTGCTATAATTAAACTTTTTGTCAATTACAGTTTTCACACAGGGCATTAATAAATAGCTGCTTTGTCTTGAGAGCTCAACATACAATACTGTGGGGGGTATTCAATTGTCAGCGAGGTTTTTCAAAGACCGCGTTAAGTAATTTTAACGCTGTTTTTTATAATTTTCGAGCGGGTTAACTTTACCCGCAATTCAATTCCATTTTAACGCTACTTTTTTTTCATGAAATGGTCCTCTCGCGGTCCAGTAGAAGGTCTATTGAAGGTATAGGGTGTTTGAGAGGCAACCGCATTAAAAGCTATTCACTTTTTTTTAACACGGCGCGTTAAACAGACAAATATGCTGTTTTATCTCGCACCTCTTTGGAGTGTGTTAAAAATAAAAAACCTCTGAAAAGTATTTGAAATCATGTAATAATGTGCTAAAAAGTTAAACTATGTTTATCACTAATGCCTAACATGTAAAAGTTGATTTTCTTGTGGAAAAGTAATGAAATTAAAAAAAAAAAGTTTAAATCACTAATTAATTATATTTATGTATTTTTTTGTACAAATATGAATGTAGTAATGTGTTTTGACATGGTGTAGATGACTCTATGGTAAAAAATAGTTCAATAAAAACCTATGCTAAAGAAAGTACTGTAATGTAGATATTATCAATGTGTAATGCAATCTAATGTTTGAAAATGTATGCAAAACCTTTTTTTTTGTGTTATACATGACCGCGTTAAAACTCCCCTTCACTCCCCTGAAAACTCGCAAACACAATGATTAACGCGCGGGGGCAGAGTTCCCTCTTTTTCAATTGAATTGCACGAGTTTTCTTGCTGCGCTAACTAAAAACGATCGCTATTGCAGTTAAAAACCCGTGGGAGATTTTTTTTTTGTTACGCTGCGGAAAAAAAAAAAACAACTAACGGACAATTGAATACCCTCCTGTATGTCATAAAGCAAACTTATACCACTATTGTAAATGTGTTTGGTATTAAATGTATGAGATACAGTAGAAATGTATAATATCATAAAACACATATTACCTGCAAAGTCTGTAGTCCTCCATATGCTGTAAATAGCAGTAGAAATCCAAAAGAAACGATTATAATATTCTTAAGATGTTTTATTTCCATTGCTTCTCCTCCAAATCAAACTGGATTGTTTGGTTGCTGTTAGATAAAAAGCCAAAACACTCAATTAACACAAGCCATGCAATTGGAAACAGTACAACTTTCAAGCTACTAGTACAAAGGTTACTGTTCACTTGAGAAATTCAAAGCTCTTCCAAGAGTTATATAAACTCTTAGTAGTTCACGTAAATAGCATTTTGATTGATGACTCAGTTTTGCATTTCTGAAAACATTAAACAATGTAATAATGACTTAGGGTTGGGCTCTAGTATTGAAATCCGGGTTATTAATAAACCAACTCTTCCACACATGACTTTCGTTAATGTGGTCACTTTGGTTTTGATTCCTAACAATTGTTTTCATTGCATGAACAGTTTCAGTATGATATTGCTTATTTTAAAAGGAAATGGCAACTAAATTATATTGAAATGTATACTATAAATGCTGTTTTGGTCCTTATATCTGATTAGGGAAGTATTATTACAGTTTCTACTCATACTTGGAAAAATATACTGAATACTTTAAAAATAAACTCAAAAATTAAACATAAACTATTGCATAAGGTTTAGCCATGTATGGACATTTTTAATGGAATACTCCTTTTCAGGTAGTGTGATTAGTTTATAGCAAATCCACAGGCTGGTTAGTGCACTAACTTCTATATGCAGAGATTTTCCCGGGGGAATTTTGGTGTACCCAGATCATGCCACAGCCTTTGGATTTATTTAGGTTTCTCAATTGAGGAGTTAATAATGGTCTGGAGCCCAACAAGCTCCACCACAATATACACCACATTGACTAATTCTATATCTTAGAGCCTGATTAGGGGTTGGTTTATCTGCTAGTGTATAACAGTATGTGGAGCTTAGTTATTACCTGGCAGATAGGACTTCTTTGTTTAGAATCATAGGTACTCTACAGAGATCCACAAAAATCTAAGAATGACCATTCAGACACACTGTATGTAGAAATCTTATACGAAGCCCGTACTGTATATCTAGGACAAAGCCCCAGTCTGCTTTGTAAAGTAATAATCTGCATGACTAAGCCTATTAATATAATTTTGCTTACTGCAAATTGCTGCAAACTGGAGGCCTGCAACCTGGAAACCTTTTTTTTATCCTAATGAATCAAAAAAAATAAGTAAGCATTCAAAAAAGGTCCATTTTCCTGCACACTCTCGAAAGATTTCTACTGCACCAATTCTGGGGGTCTCATCCCAGAGTGTTTAGGTTATACCCACCGTGATGGAAGGCAGAAGTCACCAGGAGGGAAAAAATTAAGCTGTGGCACCAGAATTTATGGAAAAGGCTGTATTTAAAAGAAGAAATTGGAGCCATCAGTGAGCTCTGCTGTGTGGTGTGAGGCATAAAGTCAAGCTCTAAATACAATTCTTAGAAATAGACAGCACTAAATGAACCAGATCACAGTCATATATAGATACAAAATTAGCCTGAAAATTCCTAAAAGTGTACTAACTCACAGTATATATATATTGAACTAAAGTCCAACACTGGAGCTAAGAATATTGTGTTCAGCATTTGGTATACCACAATACTATTGCACAAAAATTTGTATTCCTTTCCAGATATCACTGATCAAATATAAGATCTATTTTAAACAATCCATCAATTTTTCTGCCCTTCTGATATCCTCTGGATGTAATGTCTGCAACCTAAACACCCAGAGGACCTCCCTTCAACACAATCACTATACAGCCTGTCCTTGTTCATACTTTTTATTGTGTTCAACTCCTAAGATTGGGTTCTTTAGAAAAATAAAAAAGCCTGGAGACATTATGGGCTTGATTCATCATGTTTTTTAAAAAACGCATGTAATTTGTGCATACTGCATTCGTATTCAAGGATGAGCGCACATAAGCAAAACATTCCTTGATGAATACGGTAGTTACTCACGCGACGTAAAATCAAACGCACGTGTCATTGCATTTTTATTTGCTCCTCTATGTGAATTGCAAGCAAAGGCATTTTACTGCATTACATACTTCTTATTCCTTACTCCTGATTCACAGAGGAGCACACAGATGTACAATTCCTTCATCACCTTCTGTTAGGACCACGGATATGTGATAAGTTTTTAGAACCTGTCTAGTAGAGGTCTTCACCTTGAACAGCCACCTTTCCCATAGTATGGTAGTAGAAACTTATCAGGATAATCACAGTGCAGGGTAAGGAACCGGAATACTGGAGGCAGAAACCAGGGACAGTTCTAGATTGTGAGTCTGTAGCAAGCAGGAAAGTCAATAAACTTGCCGAAGGTCAGGGCAGGTAGCAAACACGGAGATTCCAGAGAACAGAAAAACAGGTCAAATGGCACAGGCAAACAAGCAGGTTCCAGGAAATAGGCCAAGGTCTCAACAGGGAGATCAGGTCACAGATAGCCAAGTTTCTAGAAGGTGCTTGGTAGCAGGTCAGCAACACGTGTAACACAAGCGCTATAACCAGCAGGGAGGCTAAGCCCTCCCTGCCTTATATACTAATGACAGCCAATAGACAGCCAGAGTAAAGACTCCTCCCATATTCCCAGGAAGGTAAAAAAACTAATTACCTCAGGAGGTAGGTAATTAGTGAATTAATTAATACATCTGCGTCTGCGCCCGGCTGCCAATGCCGTTGCCACGGTGACGGCCGAGACAATCGAACAGGCCATGGGAGCCGCGACGCCAGAGGAAGTGAGCTGCATAAAACCTTCATTCACCTTATTATTCCTAAACACTCATGCTTCATGACAATTACTGCATATTAACCCTTTATATACATTACTGCGTCAACCTGCACTATTCCATGATATCCTATAGACTGTAAGCTTGAGAGCAGGGCCCTCTTACCTTTTTGTCTTTCTGTATTATCCAGTATTGTTTTATTACTGTGTTGTTTCCATTTGTAAAGCACTACGGAATTTTCTGACGCTATATAAATAAATGTTTATGATGATGTTGATGATGATATCGAAAAATCCTTTAGAATATACCTTAATCACAGTAGTACACATTTCCTTGCAAAAATAAAGCACACACACACACAAAGGTTTTTTTTAAATAAAAAACTTTTTTATGGCAAAAACAAACATAAGAAAAAAATCCACTATAGTGCTTTCCCAGTAACTCAAGGTATTTTGTCATTTCTTATCTTTTTTTCTAATTTTTTTAATTTTTCTAATAAGATTATATTTGCATTGGGGAGGTTCTTCTGCTCCTGGAATAAAACAAAACACAATATTTTAACCTCACAACATTTTGTAAACAATCCATCAATATGTGCATAAATTTCTATGCATTTTTCCAGCTGTGCAAAGTTCAGAGGTATTACATTAATAGAAACCTTCTGAAATATTCATCTCTGTGTGAACATAGCACTAACCAGAGGACTGAATTGTGGAGGCACATACATACATATATATATTTTTTATTTTTTTTGGGGGGGGGGTGGAAGGTTTACAGCAAACACTGTCCATGAAGTCAGATAACTGTAGAATAGTAATCTCTGCCTCGGTAAAGAAACATTTAGTAAAGAAAGTATTTCTGATGTCTACACATTTATGCTGCAAAACAATGAAATAATTTACTACAGTATTATAAAATCAAGATACTTACATTCTTTTTCATGGGCTTGGGATGGGATCCCTGCCTCCTCCACTTGTGGATCCTGGACCTCCTTCATTGGATACTAGCTAATAATAAGGGGTTCCAGCCAGGACTCTTCTTGGTCTTCCTCCAGGTGTGGTGAAAGAGGTTCCTCCAATGGTGGAGAAAGGGGCTATCCTGGGATGAGGAAAGGGTGGTTTCTGGGGTGGGGAAAGGGCCTTTTCATGGGTTTCCTCCAGGAGCTCCTCCTGGACCCCTCCCTGGCCTGTTGTTGATGGCAGCAGAGGAGGCAGCATTTATTGCAAAAAATATGACACATAAGTTGTTTTTTTTTATCATTTTTATTTATGAGATTGACAACACAAAAAAGCACATTGGTTACACTGAGCACAAAAACATACAAAGTGTTTACAAGCGTAGAAATATACTGGTATAATTGACAACTTATATGTTCCAATGGCAAGTGTCAAAGACTTTTTGGATTGTTAGCATTTAAGGAACAGGTAAATACATAGATGAGCACAAGAACGCAGGCCAGCACCCCTTCCTCCTCTCTAAAACCAACTATTCAGAGGACAATTTGTTCAATCGGCGGATTCCCGACACACATTCGTAGCTTATACCATTCTGTAATATGAAAGCTCCACACTTGTGTACGTATAACTTGCGGTAAAAGACCTATCAAGTTTCCCAGGTGTTAAAAAAATATTCAACTCTGCTTTCTTTTTGTAAAGAGGTTTCAATCCAATCCATACGGAAAACATTGTAGAGTTTTTGTCAAAAAGTGAGAATGTAGGTGGTTCTTTCTGAGCCCAGACCTGCAGAATACTCTTCCTTGCTGCCGCCGATATAGCAAGCAATAATTTTCTACATCCCTTGGTCACCTAAATTTCTGCTGGCAATATTCCAAAGATTGCCCACTCTGGGGAGAGTGGGACATAGTTTATTAAATGGGCGAGTGAGTATATCCAGATCTGGACCCAGAAACATTTTCTATGAGGGCAATCCCAAAAACAATGTGTTAGATCTGCCTGATGCTTTCCACATTTTGGGCATTTGATTGTCTCCCATGCCTATTTGATAACGTCTGAATGGAGAGAGATAGGCTCTATGGAAGATTTTTATGAACATCTCTTAATAAGTCATAGCTGGAATTAAGCGCAACTGTTTTGACAAGGCTTTCAGAAGAAAGTCTGGGGTCATGGAAGGGAATCATTCCTGCCATTTGGCGATGCCTGTCTTAGAATTACTATAATCAAACCGATGATGTAGGATAGAATAATGTTGTGAAATAGCTTGATGTAACGGTACCAGCTTAGACAAAATTGGGTCTAGTGGGTTATCCCAATCTAATGGGGAGAACTTGTTTAAGACAGTTTTAATATAATGTTGACATTGAAAGTAGGCCAAATTATGGGCACGAATGGGGGGGAACGAAGAAGAGGCTTGATCATGAGACATGGGTTTACGAGACACCTTGTCAATTAGTGGACCAATTGTTGAGATTCCCAATTTTTCCCACAATGTAAAAGGATAGGAAGCCATGCACTCTTGGAATTCAGGGTTATGTAGTAATGGGAGATATAGCGAAGCATGTGGGTTTAATTTGAATTGCCTACAAAGTTGATGCCATAGCTTATAGGTAGTAATGAGGATTGGATTATCACTAATCAGGTCCGGTAATTCCTGTTTACGCATGTGAATAATGCACGGAGGTCTATTCCCGGAAGGAAGTTTTGATCAAGTGTGGGATAGGTATATGTGGATGTATTATGAATCCAATCTCTAAGATGTTTCAGTTGGGCCACCTGGTTGTATTGAGCCACATTTGTTAGATTGAAGCCTCCCCTCTCTCTTGGTTACTGTAATTTTATGAGTCCAATTCGGGCCTTCTTTGAGTTCCAAATAAATTTACGGAAAATCAAGTTTATTTTTGATGAGTCTGAGTTTGTTAAAAGTAGAGGGAGTATCTGCAAAGGGTATAGCAGTCTCGGAAAGTAATCCTTTTTATTACATTAATCCGGCCACCCATAGACAGATTTAATCTACATCACCTATTTATTTCTCGTTCAGTTTCCAGAATTGTCTTAGTAATATTTGAGTGATAGAGTAGATGAATTTTTTTCGGGAGACAAATGCCTAAATATGTCATAGAGGACTTCATCCAAATAATAGTGATATCATGTGCCCACATTGGTTTAGTAACTTCTTTTGAGAGATAAATGGCTGATGATTTTTCAAAATTAACTCTAAAACCAGAGACCTGACCAAACTCGGCAATACGAGCCATCAGTGGACGAAGGGAGTATTTTAGATTAGAAATGTAGACCAATACATCATCAGCAAAGGCTGATAGTTTTATCTCCAGAGTACTAATTTTAATGCCCTCAAGGAGACTCCAACTCTGCAAGACTCTGAGCATGGGATCCAGAACTAAGTTGAAAAGTAGAGGGGAAAGAGGACACCCCTGGCGTGTCCCCCGGGACATTGTTATAGCTGGACTTTTGAGATCATTAATCAGTTGTGATGTGCTGGGGGAAGTATAGAAGAAGGCCATTAAGGCCTTAAAGTCATTATCAAAGCGTCTTAATGAGAGAATCTCATGAAGATATGGCCAGGACACCGTGTCAAATGCTTTCTGCGCATCAAGACTTAATAGCATATTTGTGGAAGGGGTTTTTGTAGAAGCTATTATTGCCGAAATTGCAGAGCCAACATCCTTGACCGAATGACGTCCATTGACAAATCCTAATTGGTGAGAAGTTAACAAATGGGGAGGAGTAAACTTTAAAGTCTGTTAGCCAATATTTTGGCCAGTAGTTTATAGTCTATATTAAGGAGAGTGATTGGACGATAAGAGCCTTCCTCCTGAGAATCTTTCCCAGGTTTGGGTATGAGGATTGTGTGAGCACTATTAAAATAAGGGTAAGACGGACGTTCTCTGCGAAGTTTGCAAAAAAGTTCAGTCAAAATTGGCTGTATTTCTCCACACAGGGATTTATAATATTCAGCCCTAAGGCCATCAGGACCAGGGGCTTTGTGTAGTTTCAATCCGTTGATTGCTAAATCTACCTCTTGAGATGTAAGAACTCCTGCAAGGATCTCCCTCTGATCAGGTGTTAATGAGGGGAGTTTTGCTTCTCCTAGTAATCTAAACATCAATTGTTGATCTAGCGGGGTACCTGTGTATAAGGTTGAGTAATATTTATGAAATTCCATCAGAATCTCCTCTGAACTAGTGAGTAAACCCTTAGGAGAGTTTGCTGTAATTGCCACTATGTGTCCTCTACGTTTATGGGGTTTAGTCATATTTGCCAGTAATTTACCAGCCTTGTTACCCCATCTGAAGTACTTGTTTTTTGTATAATCAATTTGTTGTTTAGCCTGACATGTTAAAAAGCTTTCCAATAATTGTCGCGCTTCTCTATGTGTCACTAGGGATATTCTACTGTTTGTAGTAGAATATGGCGGTCGTAAGAGTCCGCCGAGGCCTTATGTAAAGCTTCGTAAGTTTCTTTTGACTTTTTACGGTGATTTGAGACGTATGCAATTATTCTTACCCGCATGACCGCTTTTGAAGCCTCCCAAAAAAGAATAGGATTTTCCCAGTGGTCTATATTATCGTCCAAGTATTCTGCCCATGCATTAGTCAAAATTGTTGGAAATGCTCAGAGCCATGCAGATACGAAGGAAATCTCCAAATACGAGTTTTCTGACCCGAACAGGGTAGTTGAATAACAACTGAGACTATCGCATGATCCAAAATGACTATATCGTCTATGTCCACTCGCCTGACTAGGGGCATTAATTGGTCTGCCACAAGTATGTAGTCAATTCTGGAAAATGAGCCATGTACACTAGAATAATATGAATATGAAGGATCTGACGGATTGAGTAGGCGCCATGGATCCACTACACCACATTCCACCGCCAGACCTGAGAAATAATTGGGATCAGAAGTTCTAATCAAGTTTGTTTTCCCTGATCTATCTAACTTTGGATTTGGTACCGAGTTAAAGTCTCCTGCTATAATGAGATTAGGGGGTAAATGTATCAATATGCGGGTTCTTCAACACCCGCGTGTTCAGCCTCTTCCGCGATTAAATTTCAAGCGGCGCTGCATTGTAAAGGGAAGTTAACCCTTTACAATGCAGCGCCGCTTGAAATTTAATCGCGGAAGAGGCTGAACACGCGGGTGTTGAAGAACCCGCATATTGATACATTTACCCTAAGGTGTGTCTTTTTGCATTAAAATTTGCTTAATGGAACGTAAAAAAAAATCCTGTTGAGCCGTATTTGGAGCATAAATATTTAGTAGTGTAAATTTTGTATCATTAATTTGGATGTGAACTAGCAAAAATCTACCATTTGGGTCAATTATCATTTCCTGGATGGTGTATTGAAGGTGGCTTGCCAATATAATAGCAACACCTCTAGATTTTGAGGCAGTGATACAATCACCTATCCATCCTGCTCATAGGGCAAGGCCTTCTGAATCTTTCCAGTGCCTCTCCTGTAAAAATGCTATATCTGTATGTAAGCGTTTAAGATGTGTTATTACTTTCTTACGTTTAATTGGGGTAATTAGGCCTCCTACATTCCATGATAGCATATTTAGCGTTTGTGGGGGCAAAGGGGAAGGAGGTTTAGGACCTAAAGATTGCATGACTTAACCCACTCCCCGTGGGGGATCAGAGTGAAGGGTGCTGACCGTGCGTCCCTGCAAACAATGCGCAACACTTTGGATAGCAAATAACATTGTGTTTAAGTAATGTGAATCAAAAACAGTAAATTTGTACAATCTCAATACATTTTCAAACATTTTCCTAACCAAATCTAAACATAATTGACCTCTGGAGATATTACCAGAGATCAAAATAAACTTTTTCATACAAGTTATTGTAACCTTAAATCACAGAGAGTTTGTTTTCTTTTTTTAATTTTTTTTTATTTTATATCACTGAGTAATCATCATGTGAGTAAATCTCTCAAACCAACTTTTTATGCTATACATTTATAATCAAGTTTAAAACCTTTATGACAAGCTATTTCCTCAAGGTGGTGTACGAGGTAGCGAACGGGCATGACCTGTGTTTCCAGAAGGCGAGGCGGTCATTTTTAAATGACGTTTGGCCACAGACAGATCCTCAAAGAATACATTCTCTATTACCCTTAACTTTGATGGGTAGAGAAGCGCAAAGCGCTTGTTATTATCCGCTAAGAATTTACAAGTCTAAGTGAATTCCTTGCGCTTTTGTGTGAGCGTGACCGAGTAGTCCTGAAAGATTAAAATTTTATCACTATCTATGACCAGTTCTTTCTTACGTCTATAAGCTATTAGAATTTTTTCTTTTTCTGTATAGTCTAGGAATCTGGCTATTACAGGTCGAGGACGACCACTTTGGCCCTCTCTCATTTGGCCCAGACGATGTGCCCTTTCAATGCGAGGGGAATCAATCTCGTCCTGAAGGCTAAGGCCAGTGACAACATCCTGACTTAAGAACGAAATTAACTCAGGGCCCTTGATTGTTTCTGGGATGCCAATAAAGCGCAGATTGTTTCTCCTGTTGTGATTCTCCAAGTCGTCAAATTTATCTTGGAATTGAGACATTTGTTGAGCTTGTTTTTCAGAATTATTCTGTAATTGTAAATTTGTGTCTTCAACATCACTTGTGCGCTGCTCCAGAGTTTCAATTCTGGCTGTATTTTCTGAAATCTTCAGAACAGCAGCATCAAGCGAGGCCTGAAGTGATTCAAATTTTTTTGTCAATAATTGGGAGTAAGATATTTAAAATTATCTGGGCCGTTTCAGACCCTGGCTCCCCAGTGGGTATTTGTTAGGGTAGCTGGTCACCTTCCCCCAAGACCCCCGATGAGAGGGGCGAGGAAGAAGGGGAGGCCTTCCTATCAGCTATTGATTTACCTCGACCTGGTCTTGCTTGATCTGGTTTTGTATTCGCACGCTTAGATATGGTTTAGTTACAATATTTTTCCATATCCAAAACGTCACTACTTTTCTGGGGATTTTTTAGTATAAATTTGACAACACAGATATTTAGTCAAGTCAAACTCAAAGAGAAAAAAGAGAAAAAGAATGCGATGACTATGTTTATATTATGAACTCTCTCTAAAATAAGTTTTGATTACATTTTATCACTAGCTCTAGACCTTCCCTACCATGACAAGTGTTCTGTCGCTTGTTTTATGACCCGCTATCTCTTTTATGTTTTTATTATTTAGTTTTTTTTGTTTTTTGTTTTTTTTTAGAAGAGACTAAGTATAAACTGTTAAATATCTCCCAGGTTAATAGAACATACACATGTGTTCCTGCTTTTGGTACTTTGATAACGCAAATCACATTTAACAAATTTACTTTTAGTGAATTTACATCTAAAACAACAGGATGTATTGTCAAAAATACAAAATGATTAGATTAATTCTGATATATTAAGTGAATGCATATATAGCAATAGATAGCAGAGCAAATGTCCAAGCAAAACCTTATAGTCTAAATGGCGTTGTTCAGGGAAGAGTCTATTCTTTGCCGCCTCTCGCTTTGGATCAGCCCGACAGCCAAATTATCCCAATGCTCCGACTGGAACCAGTCGATCTCTTGGACCGGGGTAAGTAACAGTGAGGGTAAATCATATGGAACCAATCGACAGGTTAGTGATCCCACTATATGTCAGATGGTTTGCCTTCGGATTCACCACCATCAGACTGTCCCGAACGAAGTTAGCTCCTGTCTTCGCACACAACGGCACTCCACGAACGGCAGATCCTTCGACACCAATACCTCTCAGCTATCGAACAGCCCCTTCAGACCGTCGCAGAGCTGCGTCCACTCTCCACCAGGCGGGTTTCCCCGAGCGGTAGGTCGTCTCAAAGTTTATACGGCGCTTGGTGATTTTGTCAACTGGTCCTGATCTTGACCCTTTAGATTCACACAGGATAGATTTTCCTCAACGGCTCTTTACTCTTTGGCCTGTAAGCATGAGAGTGATTGTCTGGTGCAAGTACTGTCACGTGCGTCGCGGCCTTCAGAAGCCCCAGCCAGGCACTATTTTCCGCCTCTAATTATTGGCTCCCCGTGAGAAGGTATGTAAAGAGGGGGTACCTTGAATCTTGCGGAAAGCGTCCAGTCCGAATGGCAGCCAATTTCACGGCTTCTTAGGTAGATTCAGGTATGACTCTGACCGAGCACTGGAAGTACTTTGGCGTGAGTTGGTCAGCTTAAACATATATTGCAATATGTGGAACTAACATTCCCTGTTTTTAATATAGAACAGTACTTGATATAGCTTTAATTATGTGTTTGGAGAGTGCAGAGTATCCCTGTTTTCGAGTACTGGAAGCAGCCAGGCGAGAAGCATGTGAGTAGGCCCGAATTCAGGGCCGAACCCCAGGGAAGTGGCTACATCTCTCCAGAAAGTATAATAAGACACTTTGGCTTATATCCAAGAAGGACCTCTGCTTTAACGAAGCAGTTTTTCCTCGTTAAACCTTCCCTTTAACAGGGAAGATGTAATTCGATTTTCTCGAGTTCTGGAGAGACTGTTTAAAACGCGGCCATCTTGGCGAACCGCCCACCGGAAGTACTTCACACGTAAGTTTTTTAATTCTCTCTCTTCTACATAGATAGAAACATAGACAGCATGGTAGGTTTCAGTGTTTATTATCAAATACCACACATGGAGCATTACTCCACCATTCACCAAATACATACACCTCTACAGATTTTGCATGAGAATCTTGACGTAGGAGGTTTGTTAAAACTTCAGAATCCTAAAGTGAATGTGATCACATACTGATACTGAGACATCACTATTACATAGCAGGCCTTGTACTTTGTGATGAAGGTTATTACAAGCCATATTAACTAAATTGGCCAGATCAAACTATAATCATATGAATTCATTTCATGTTGTGAACTTACGCCTTGCAATCTCACTTCTGACTTCAGCAAAGAGCTGCAGTTGCCACTTTCTTTGGTCACTTCAGCGATGCTGCTACTGGACTATGTAGCATCTGCTCCTATGCCGAAGGTCCATCTTTGCAGCCGTGTAGAATGCACTTTTCTGCTTGTTACTAGTGTAACGAGCTGTGTGACCCAAGCAATGGTTCATTACTCTCAATTCTTGTGAAGCTAGCAGCCCACATGTTTGCAAGTGAAAGAGAAATTTGTCCTGTACATACACACTGTACAAATAAATATATACATACTGTACAAGTATATATATTTATATATATATATATATATATGTATATATATATATATATATATATATATATATATATATATATATATATATACTTTCTAAATAAACATATATATATATATATATATATATATATATATATATATATATATGAGGGCAACATGTTTCTATGTCCAATAAGAGGTGGAGATTCTAGTGCAGCTGGTGGTGGACAGACTGTATCATATCAACAGCTATCCACCCCAGTGAAGCACTGCATTTGGGAAAACATCATGGAGCAGGTCAGTGAGATGGCTCCTATTCGAATGTCTGTGACTGAGGTCATGAAATGGTAAGTGAACGATCGTTATTTTATTTTTGGAGGTAATTATATTGTGCTCTGAATACAGTACAAAAATGTCCACCTTCTTTCAATATTATGAAACACACAAATGTTATGCCAGGCATGGGAATACCAAACCCAAAATCTTTTCTAATTATAGCAAACCTTTGCAAGCTTAAATTGTGACCTTTTTAAAGTGCAAAAAAATATTTGATGGCTGTATAGCATCTGTGATTATATTGTGAGCTTTAGGCCAAATAGAATTTACATTTATATCTATATGTTTATGTAAAGTATTTTGAACTTCTTTTCGCCAGTACACATTTCAACTTTCTTTACTTTGAACATTTCACACAGGTGGTAGGGCTTTAAATGTTGTTTTAAAGGCAAACTTTGAGACCACTAGACATCTGTCTTTTGCTGTGCACTGCACTGGTCTGCATAGATGATCAATTGGCTCAAGTCATTCATCAGTTAATATATGCAAGCAATACATCTTTGGAATACAAAGTGGATCAAATTGCAAACACAATTAGCATAATCCATACAACTTTGGACAGATTGACCAAAGCCATTTTTTATTTAGTTTGCCGTCCACCTGTTTACTCTTCTCCCGCTGAGGCACGTTTGAACCGTCCAAACCCTATGGTACCTTTTTACCCTTCCGACCCTGTGCCACATGTTTTCCCTCCTGCCCCTGTGCTACATTTAGCCCCACATGTGCCTGTGCCACATTTTTACTCTCCTTCCTCTGTGCCACATGTTGCCCCTCCTGACTCTGTGCCACATGTTTACTCTTCTTCCCCTGTGCTACTTACTCCCTGGTGCCACTGTGCCACACGTTGCTCCTCCTGTCCATGTGCCACATGTCGCCCCTCCTGCCCCTGTGTCACATGTTTACTCTCCATCTGCTGTGCGACATATTTACCCTCCTTCCAATTTTCCACATGTTTACCCTTCTTCCACAGTGCCATATGTTTAGCCTCCTTAACATCTGCCCCATGTTTACCTTCTTTCCCTTCTGTCACATGTTTACCTTAATTCCTCAGTGCTATATGTTTACCCTCCTTACCATCTGTCACATGCTTACCCTCCTTCCCATCTGCCATATGTTTACAGTCCTTTCCATGTTTCCCATGTTTACCGTCCTGCCCCTGTTTAATCTGCTGCCCTTTCTGCCCCTGTTTTACCTGCTTCCCCTTCTTTCCATGTGACATCTGCTAACCCTCCTGCTCCTGTGGCATTTAATGCTTGAGTGACCCGGATGCTGCTAAGATCTAGCAGCACAGGGAATGTTGGTCTAGGGAGCAAGCAAGGGCGCAAATCAAATTTTTCCTTCTTTTCACCTGTGTTTGTATGTGTTACTATATTTGCTGTTTATTCTACTAATTGCACAATTTTGTAAAAAAAAAAAAAAGTCGTTTCCTTGGTTATTTTGCCCATTCATTGTAAGCATTACAATTTAAATGAACCCAAAAGGTACTTACATGTAATGTAAGATGAAATCACATATGCCTGAAGGCAGAATAATCTTGCAAATCTGGAGGACTAGGATCAACGTCATCCTCCTCCTTGGCATTAACCTCGGCATCTTCCACCCATGGAACCCCACTCCTGATGGCAATATTATGAAATATCACATACCGAGCTATGATGTTGAACACAAAAAACTTTAAATACATAAGAGCTAAACAAAACTGGTCAAAGCAACATATTCTGGTCTTTAAAAGGCCAAAAGTCCACTCTATAACTGATCTGGTACAGATATTCACAGAATTGTATGCAACATCTTGCTCTGTGTGTGGGTTTAAAAATGGGAGTGAAGAGCCAAGGACAGAAGAAGTATGCGTTGCCTCCTTTAAAGAAAAAAAAATACATATCAGTAATGTTAACCAATTCATACAAAGAATTGTTGAGATATTTTTACATGTTATGGTGCTATTATAATGCTACAATATTGCATAATTGATTATATGAGTACACCATAATTCAAAGAATGTTACAATTTTGCAAAGGTGCTTGACCTACCATTTTTAAATACTACCAGTATACCAATCTATTTATGACAAGAAATACGTAATAGTGATGCATGTCCATGTGGCCTGCACCTCCTTGTCTCTGTTGTAATTTGTGCTGTACCTGATTGACTGAAGACAAAGGAGGAGTGAGTGCTCCCTTGCCATTTAGCATTGAAACATTGAATCTGAAGACATGCATCACATATAGCCTGGACATTGATCGAGTGGAAATGCTTTCTCTTTGAAAAAATAGACGCATTCCCACCTGATGGGACCAGGGCTATATGTGTGCCATCTACTTACCCTATAACATGTGGAAAGTTGACTAATGGTGGAAAACTGTTGCTTTACGGGCATAAGGGACCCCTCATGGATTGACAGATGGATAAATTGATGGATGTGCAGCAGGAAAGTACGAAATACAAACTTTAGCACACAACTGAAGGACAATCCTGCTGTGACACTCACTGTTTTCTGGAATGACCCAGACATACAAAGGTGCAATACCACCAAGAGTTTGGTCAATGGCGGTTTTGATGTCGGAATGTTGTGCAAAGGCTCAAGTTCACTATGCACAATGCGCAAGGTGTCCCTGATGACTGATGACATTAGGTGGAGGCCAATAGTGATGCAGCACATCAGCATCTGACATCCCAAGGA
This sequence comes from Mixophyes fleayi, assembly GCF_038048845.1. Classification (NCBI taxonomy): domain Eukaryota; kingdom Metazoa; phylum Chordata; class Amphibia; order Anura; family Limnodynastidae; genus Mixophyes; species Mixophyes fleayi. Next base: position 257,380,464 of record NC_134404.1, on the reverse strand, counting down.
GGATGACATGTGGCTTGGAGACATGTTTCCTGGGCTGGCAACGATGTACCAGTTGCTGATTTTGAAGGTGAAGGTGACGCCTGTCATCTTCCAGATTCACTGTTTCTACAATGATTGGCTATATATGAGAAAGATGGAGGGGAAAAAAACATTACCTTATGCATTGTACATTTTTGGTTCCCCTTTGATATTATATATCAAACATACTGAAAGCTAACAAAGCTCTGGCCATATATACAGGTTTTCATATGTTTCTCTTTCAAGAGAAAAAACAGGATAATAAAGCATGTCATGTAATTTAGTAAACAAAAACTTATGCATCACGCTCATAAACTTTTACAACAGACAAATGTGTTGCTAATGTATGCTACTATGTACGAACTGGATGACATAGGCAACACACTCAGACATTTTAAAAACAGATAATCGCATTGCTAATGTATAAAACAACATTTGAAAACCTATACAACATTGAAAATGTGTGTAAATGATTTGAAATAGTCAGTGAGACAAATTGAAACATCCACACATGCTTAAAGTATGCAATGCTTTTTAAATAGAAAATGTTTTTTTCCTGCTTATCTGAGATGCAGATATTAAAGTTGCACCTACCTCTTTAACACACTTTGATTACTCGCAAGGGAGGATTGGGAATTTAAAGTGGCCTGGAAAATATCCTGAAAGTAGCCTCATCTGGTAGGTGTGGACAAATTGTCAGTTGAAGGGATTAAGTCAACAGGAGATAGTGGGTGCCGCCATGCAGCCAGTTATGGGAGTAACCAATGCACAAGGAGTGTAGCTATTCCTTTAGACAGTGTTAGGCCACTTCCCCTTCAACCACAGTGGAAAATCTGCACACATCACCATTAGGTACATGTGGCTTCAATTTTAAGCAGGGCAATGCGAAACGGGACAGTGTGAAGAGGGACATACCTCCCTGCAGTCAAGACAAAGGGCCTGATTCATTAAGGATCTTAAATGAAGAAGTATCTTATTTCAGTCTCCTGGACAAAACCATGTTACAATGCAAGGGGTGCAAACTAGTTTTCTGTTTTGCACATAAGTTAAATACTGACTGTTTTTTCATGTAGCACACAAATACTTGATAGCTTATTTGTACACTGAAATTTAAAGTTGATATTTGTGTGCTACATGAAAAAACAGTTAGTATTTAACTGCAAAACAGAATACTAATTTGCACCCCTTGCATTGTAACATGGTTTTGTCCAGGAGGCTGAAATAAGATACCTCTTCATTTAAGATTCTTAATGAATCAGGCCCAATGTCTTGAGTACATGAGACAGTCCTAACAAAATTGAGACAGTTGGCCAACAGTCTCTCTTCTACATGTTCTAGCTTACATTGCCTGATGGTGTCTTTAGCTCAGTTACTGCTTGGCTAAATCCTGGAATTCTGGTGCCCTGGTTGGAAAATAAATAGATACTGTTGACCTTCTGGAAAGCTGAACAACTAATAAACACTTTAGGCCCCACAACCACCTCCAACATTATATCAATAGCAGTCACATTTAACAAATTGGCCTATTTCTCTAATGACCCCCGACATTACATTGTCGGTACCCTCATTACATCAACAATTGCCATGACAATACATTTTTAGTACCCAAATTACATCATTTAATAGCCCCCAACATACACTATATCAATACCCTCCACATTACAGTAGTCAGCGTTACCCCCACATTACAGCAATACTCTCACATCTCCCCTCTAAATATTACAGTAAGCCCTCTTACCCCACAATAGAGCATTCAATATACCATCCACACATTACAGCATTATTATTATTATTATTATTATTATCGTAGATTTGTAAGACGCCATAGTGCTCCGCAGTGCCATACAGTAAAGAAGACAAGCACATACATAAAACAGGACATATGTAAAACAAGAACAGACAAGGCAGACAAAATGAATGGAGACATGAAAACAAAGGGTATAGAGAACCCTGGTCATTAGAGAGCTTACATACTAAAGGGATGAGGGCACAGCTGAAACAAGAGGAGCGAGTGTGGCTCAGAGTGGAGATTGGGATAGTAGTGAGGGTGCATTAGTGTGAATAGTGTTATCAAGGATAAGGTCACCTAAAACAGAGATGGGTCTTCAAAGAACATCTAAAGGTTTGCAGGCTGCGGGAAAGTCCGATTGAGCTTGGTAGGGAATTCCACAAGTGCGGAGCAGCACGGGAGAAGTCTTGTAGGCGGGAGTGAGAGGTGGTTATCAGAGACGAGATAAGGCGCAGGTCAGAGGTTGATCTAAGAGGGTGGGAGGGAGAGTATTGATATTGATATGAGATTGAGATGTATGCAGGTGTATTGTTGTTGAGGGCTTTGTAGGTAATGGTGAGTAATTTGAATTTGATTCTGGAGGACACAGTGTAGGGATTTACAAAGTGGTGCAGCAGATGTGGAGCAGTGAGAGAGGAAGATCAGTCTTGCAGCAGCATTTACGATGGGTTGAAGTGTGGATATATGGGTGTCAGGAATGCCAGATGGCAGGAGGTTGCAATAGTCAAGACGGGAGAGGATGAGAGAATGGATAAGAGTTTTGGTAGTATGTTAAGAAAAGGCTATATTCTGGCAAAGTTTTTAAGGTGGAGTCAACAGGACTGGGAGAGAGTCTGGATGTGAGGAATAACGCAGAGGGCGGAGTCAAGTGTGACACCAAGGCAGCGGTCTTGGGAGACTGAGGAAATTGTGGTGTTATTGACAGTGAGGGAGATTTGAGGGCAGGTGGTGACTCTGGCAGGAGGGAAGATTGTAAGTTCTGTTCTGGATATGTTGAGCTTTAGGTAGCATTGGGACATCCATGTGGAGATAGCAGAAAGACAGTTGGTTACATGAGATAGTATAGAAGTAGAGAGGTCAGGAGCAGAGATATAGATTTGGGTGTCATCAGCGTAGAGGAGGTATTGGAGGCCAAATGAGTGAATTAGTGCCCCAAGAGAAGAGGTGTACAATGAAAAAAGTAAAGGGCCAAAAACATAGCCTTGTGGGACCCCAACAGATAGTGGGAAAGATGGGGAGGATGTGCCAGAGGTAGAAACACTTAAGGAGCTGTTCAATAGGTAGGAAGTGAACCAGGAAAGGACTTTGTCACGAAGGCCAATGGAGTGAAGGGTGTGTAGGAGAAGAGGGTGATCAACAGCAGCAGAGAGTTCTAGGAGAATGAGTATGGAGAAATTACCATTAGATTTTGCAGTAAGTAGATCATTGGTCACTTTTGTGAGAGCAGTTTCAGTGGAATGTTGGGGGTGGAAGCCTGATTGCAGAGAGTCGAGAATGGAATGAGATGAAGAAAGTGAAACAGGTGTTTGTACACTAATCGCTGAAGTAGTTTGGAGGCAAAGGGGAGGAGAGGAATAGGGCGGTAGTTGAAGAGAGAGGCTGGATTGAGAGATGGTATTTTTACAATAGGTGAGATGACTGCATGTTTAAAGGAGGATGGAAATGTGCCAGTGGAGAGAGACACGTTGAAGAGGTGAGTTAGAGGTGGGCATGCAGTGGAGGAGAGGTAGCTGAGTAGTTGGGAGGGAATAGGGTCGAGTAGACAGGTTGTAGGTTGAGATGATAAGATGAGTGCAGAAACTTCATCTTCAGTTACTGGAGAGAATGAATTAAGGGTGGATTGGGGAGTGTAGGTAAAGGTGGGTAGAGTGAGTGGAGTGAGTGATATTTGGCATGAGGAAATATAGTGTCAATTTTGTCTTTGAAATAGGTGGCAAAATCATGGGCAGTGAGGGAGGAAGGAGGAGGAGGTGCAGGTGGGCAGAGAAGGGAGTTGAAGGTGGCAAAGAGGCAACATGGGATAGAAGACTGGGTGGATATTAGAGATGACAAGGTCCAGGAGGATGCTGACAGTTAGGTGTGGAGGGTTCAGCAGCCAAACAAAGATGGTAACAGCGATCACAAATGAGCTCATTAAGTAGCTGAACAGATGTTGAAACAGCAATGACAGTTGAGCTCTGTGAGTCCCACAGCTGGACAGATATGGTAGTTCTGTAGATCCTAAAACAGCTTTGTTTTTCGGTATGAAGTTGATCCTCAGCATTGCTGTGACATTTCCAACTTTAATCAGAAATATCTAAAGTGTTATATTTGAGAAATTAAGGAAAAGTGGAAGCTTGGGCTAAGAGCTGAGCCAGTGTAAAGCTTACTCCAACTGCCGTCCGCATGCCACAATATCCCCCAGATCTCCAGATTACAGCAATTTGTTATACTGCCCCACATTACAGCAATACCCTCTCCCACTTAATAGCAATACTAACCTCCAAAATGCACTACTATAATACCACCTCCAACACTCAACTCACACACTACAGCAATACCACTACCGCTATTAAAGTAATTCTATCGTTCTCAAATAAGCATTGCATAGGCGATTGTATTGTGTTTCCAACGCCAAAGTGATTTATTTTAGCAGATGTAAAGTTTAACAGTTCAATACATGATTATAATATAATACAGTACAGTACAGCCAATACCAAAAGATACATACCGCTGCGTTCGCAATGCACTTCGCTGCGCTCCCACTGGTACCAGGGAACAGTAGTTCACTCTTGACTACTGTGGTCAGAGAATTACTGAAGCTAGTGGGAGCGCAGCTATTATTATATATATTCAGTGTTATAGAGAGAACAATGCAGATGACGTGGCTTGCTTCTATAGGTCCAGACTTCAGGTGGGTCCAGGGTAAACAGGTCATAGGCTAGTTCAAACAACCCTCTCAAAGGCTGAGGTCAACATTCCAGATGTTTCTCCTGCCCAGAAACCAGTTACAACTAGTCCATTAGCATTTTACAGTTTGAGATCACTCTGACTATTTTATTCCCTAACATCAAAAACTAGAGTATGCAATATGCGATCTTTACGGCGAAAGACCCGGACAGCTGCTGATGAATAGGGGAATAAAATTATATCAGACATGACTCATTTCCTATAACCTGAACCTTAAATAACACTAAAGTGTACATATAATCATAATATATAAATGAATAATAAAATAAATACTATCTGCTCATAAATCACTGTGGATCGGAATCATTTTATATATGAAATATATAAATAACTAAATGTTGTAGTGCGAGTGTGTGCGTATTTCACTGTGCGATCGCAGTATGTCACGTGTAGCGTGGCATACTGAGTACAATCCCACAACAAAACAATATTAACCAATATACTTTCGTTCATCCAGATATACGACTTCGACAGTTCCACCCTTTGATAGTATAATAAACTATCACCTTAAAGATTTTATATGCAAGATCTCAGTACCACGTTTCATAGTTATGTAATGCAAGTCCCCCTTGGTGCATGACCATGCTGTCTGTAGATCTAAACAAGTTATCATAAGAGAGAGTCTTAATCCTCAAAACGATTTCTTCTTTTACTATAGACCAGGGTTGTCCAACCCACCGCACATGGGCCGCATGCCGCCCAGCACGCCTGTAAATGTGGCCCAGAAGGAGTTTTGGTTGTGGCAAGGGGGCAGCGCTCTTAATAGAAAAAAAAATCCTGCAAAAAAAAAAAGAAAAGAAACTACTTACCTTGCGGTCACGCGTTCACGTCAGCTGGTACTCCGGCTCCCTCCTTTGTCTCCTCCTCCATGCGGCACTCACAGTGAATGTCGGATGTGATGTCATCACACCCAACATCCATTGCGGAGCGCAGCACAGAGGAGACACCCGCGCGAGAAGAACAATCAGCAGCACAGAATTGAAGAAAAGAAGAGAAGAGGACAGGAGAACAAGCAGATTAAAAGGTAAGTTAAGGGGGATTTTTTTTATTATTTCAAGGGACACTGACAAGTGAATAAAAGTCACCAGGTCCTGGAGCATCATGGACCTTATCTCCCTGCTACATACATCTACTTGTATTACTAATGGGGCATTATATATTATTCTCTTTGGCCCATTATAAGTTGTTATCCCTTAACTAACATAGTGGTGTAATTATCAAAACAGGTCACAATTTGGGATCACAGTGGTGTATATGTCAGGTACCGCAGGCCTGGTCAGGGCACCCTGATATACAATGCTTGGCTTAAATGATATTGCATTGAAACAATACAAAAAGTGATTATAGTAAAATAACTAGAGAAGATTTTTTGAACAGGGCGATTGAAAGGTAAGTATAGGGGGATTTAAAAAAAAGTGATTTTATATATATATATATATATATATATATATATATATCACTTTTTTTCTCATATATATATATATATATATATATATATATATATATATATATATATATGTTAACTATGTTTTCTATGGTTTTTTGGATGATCAGCTATCCTTATTGTTAGTGTATCTTATGTGCGGCCCAAACCAACTCGTCGTCTGCCAATGTGGCCCAGGGAAGCTAAAAGGTTGGACACCCCTGCTATAGACCGTATACCTCTGGAGCTTGGAGATGACCTTTTGTATGCCCTTCAAGGGTGCAATAAAACATGTAATACATTATTTGTGCAATCCCACAACAAAACAATATTAACCAATATACTTTCATTCATCCAATTATACGACTTCGACACCGCCACCTCAACCCTACAGTGATACCACCAACACCACCCCTACTCTACAGCGATGCAACCACCGACACTCCACCCTACAGCGATTCCATCATTGCCAACCCCACCCTACAGTAATACCACCACTGCCACCTCTCAAAACTACAACTATAACACTGAAGCCTCACACATCATTACAGCAATACCAGTGGCACCACCTCCACCCTACAGTGATACAACCGCCACCGAACCCACCCTACAGCAATACCACTGCAGTCACCCCCAACCTACAGCGATACCACCACCATCATCCCCACTCTACAGCAATATCAATGCTGCCACCCACACACTACAACATTACCACCACCGCCACCCCCACATTACACAATACCACCAATTATACATGCGCCATTTTAGGGAACCAATGTTTTGCTTTTTTTTAAATCTCCCACAAAATCACAAAATAACAACAACAGAATAGTTGCACATGTATAATTAACAGTTAACTACAGTAATTGAATATGCAACTTTTCTAACAATTTTAAATAACACTGTATATAAATTAATGATATGCAAATTCAATAGTTTGCCATTTTGCAGAATAAAAGGGATGGAGAGAGTGGGTGAGAGCTAACTGGATGTGATCCATCAGTTTGGTTAGATAGGAAACATTTAGATTATTTGCCTGGATTTAAGACGTCTGTCCCATTCACTCATAGGTTTCTATGTTACATTTCAGGGTTGGATCTGTTTACGCTGCCACTGCGGTGCTTCTGTGTGCATGTGGCTCACACAATTAGAGGAAGGTAGCTGGAATTCCATCCCACATGCCGGGAGTGTTGGCAGAGAGGTTAGACGGAGCTGAGGATCGGGGAGGGATGAATCAGCTCTGTGCTTATCTGTGCGGCACATGTAGTAAGATGGCTGGTTCCTGGGGAGGAGCCAGCCACCAGGAAGGGAATCAATGTAGGGGACGGCTACTAATAGGCTAGGGCTGGCCCCATTAGCTTAGGACGCACAGAGAAAAACTCCCAGTGAGGCCTATGGCCAATCCACCCTGATTACTCATTATAAATTAAATGTCACTATAGTCATCTCCTAACTTTGTTCTTATATACTCTTGTTTATTGAGATGAGTGGTAGCAAGTATGCAGATGAGTTGTCAATCGTCCCATTAGATTGAGAGAGGGAATGCCGTGTTTGGTCATCACTAACATAAATCAGTTATACCTGCCTTGGAGCAGGTGCAAACCTTATATCTGAAAAGGAGAGTACTTCTGCGTATAGGTGAACTTCAATAGCCTTTACTGTACCTGGGCTGCGTTTATTTGCCACTTCCCTTCCTCGTTCCGCCCTTGAAGTCATAGGTGGTAGTAAATGTCACTTATGTTCGAAGATGAATTGCAATCACTTGCTTTCACTGGCGTATATTCCTTTTCTGAGTATGCGTAGAATAATTATACGCAAAATGCAGCATGTATCAGGATTTACGTACCTAATAAATCAGGCCCTAATATTTATTTTCTGCTCCCTAATATGTTCTTCCAACACATTGGACAGATTAGGACAAATATCACATATGTCAAATCACAGTTGATGAAATTGCGGTTTTGGAAGATATTTTTATTTGTGAAAGATGTAATTGTGTGTTCCTTATTCCCTATATAATTGCAGTTAATATATCGGTCTATTACATCTATAGCACCCCTTAGGTTTCTGTGGTAACCAAGTGTCACACTACTGGTATCACAGATGGAAGTCCAATAGCCAGGTAGTTCTGAAGTAAACAGGAATTATCTAAATATACAAATTTAAAGATCCAACAAGCAAAGTCAATAATCCCGAGGCAGAGAAATGTCTGGTGAAAGTATCAAACAATTGCAATCCAAATCACAAAGGGAGCAATGTTCTGTGAAAGCATCTAGTTCAGATTCCACATAATACACAAGCACAGGTTTCAAACAGGAAGTGTCTTTCATAGGCCCAAACAAGAAATTATATTTAAGATGGAATCTTCATGAACACTCCTGGCCATTTTGGATCAACACTATTCTATGGGCATTTTCATAACACCAAATCCCAATTTTAAATTAAGTGCCAATATGTGGCGTATTTTGCATAAATTCACTCTGCGCTTGCCCAGAAATGGACTATATGCCAGTGTTTGCAAGAACATACAATTCATCTTCAAGTGCAGAGGACCCTTACAACAGCCTACAATCTCATGGGCAGAACAGAGAGAGGAATGGCCATATGCACGTAGTCAATGTACTGTAAGGGTGATTCATGATTTTGGCATCTCAAAGGTACATGTTTTTCTGTTGTATAACTTGCACAAACTACAGGTCTAGTGTACGTGCCAAATGACAGTGATGACGGTCAAGTATGCATGCTAGAACATGTGTTTGCAATTAAGAGCAACTGTAAAAATACATTTCATGTACAGTAGATATTAATAACATCATGATAAATGTATTGCATGGGGGAAAAAAAAGCAAACTTTTTTTAAAAAAACAACTATATTATTATATTATATATTATATATTATATATTATTAACATGTGACATTTTACGTGTGTTTTTAAAAAACATGCAATTTACATTTCTTTTGCGTGCCTTAATGAATCAGATCCCCCGAGTCTCCAATTCTACTTTATATTTATTCGTGACAAAAATTTCTCAAACTCAGATTTTTCTTAAAGGTCACTCTAGGTTTATCTTCTAAAATATTTTCTAATATAGATGTTTTAAGATAAAATTAATTTTGGTAAGTATAGTCTTCATCTGATGCAACTTTTGGTTAAATTTATAAATAAATGAAATCTATTGTTCAGAAAAACCATAATTTTTTTACTTTTTTAACCAGGGACCAAAAGGGAGTATCTATTCAAATTCTTCGTGTATTCAAAAGGCTCTTGTAAAAAATGGTCTGGATATCCCTGCAGTGAGAAGTTTTTTATCATCCGATCAGAAATTGGAGCCATCAGTGACCCCTGCTGTGAGAGGATGGTGCATAAATACAATCCCTGGTGCTCTATAGCAGGGGACGGCAACCTATTTCTATTGGTGCAGCGGCAAAAAGGTGTGTCAGCTGTGTGTGTGTGTGTGTGTGTGTGTATATATATATATATATATATATATATATATATATATATATTGTGTCAAGAGCCCGCTACTGCTGAAGCACACGCGAACAACGTCTTTTATTGTCAGGATGGTAAATATTTTGACACCGTACAGATTTTACAGCAATTCTGGAGACCCAAAACGCTAGCTAGACATAGACCAGGGAGTAAATGTATCATACCCCGGTTTTGTCAACTCCCGCGAGTTCGGCGTCTTCGCAGCTTAAATTTAAAGCGGTGCTGCCTTGTAAAGGGACGTTAACCAAACTTTCAGGGAAGTTTCCCTTTACAAGGCAGCGCCGCTTTAAATTTAAGCTGCAAAGACGCCGAACTTGCGGGAGTTGACAAAACCGGGGTATGATACATTTACCCCCAGGTCTCTCAAGACCAGCCAGCTTCCCCAGTGTTGGTCCCACTGGACAAATAAAACAAGCAAGCTTTTATACATGAAACTCCTCCCCCAGTCTTAGCTTGATGGGCAGGTGACACACCCACCTTCCCTTTAAGAGGAAACTCCCATCATTGGTTTCTTCTTTAAGGGAAGGGGGTCAGCGTGCCACAACTCGCACTTGTGGCACGCTGACCCCCTGCTCCCCGTGCAGACCCCTGCTCTATAGAGAGGAAAAGAGAAAGGGTCAATCTGGCAGGCAACAAGAGGCAATGAGTCTGACATTGGAAGCAGTAATCCTGGTGGATAGAGGAGCCACCTTGTGATATGGTTTGAGACCATGACAAGGTACCTCAGAGATCAGTGGGTGAACAATGTTTTTTCAAATATTTACCTCAGAAAGAGGTAGAGTTAATAAGGAAAAGGATTATAGCAATGCCTTGCGACAAGATGTTAGAGTGCATATTCCAGTGTTAGATTAGCCCTGATGCCCTGAGACATTTGAGCAGCTAAATGTTGTTTGTACCCTTCATAACTGTTATTAAAACTCAGAGATGGAGATGAACCTTTACAGTGTCTAGGAGGAGTACTTTCGTTAAACTACTCATCTTCAGCACTCAAGGCCACCATCAGAAATCATGGGGCCCAGTACAAATGACGCAGGCAGGGCCTCCCTCCCCCCTTCCCCCGATGAACCTCCCCCATAAAAAAAAATACGCCTGTCCCCGTCGATTACACCTCCCGACCTGAAGACCAAGTACCTCCCCCAACTACCCAAGAAAGAGAAAAAGGTTTGAGATTCTTCTACAGATTAGTTGACCACCTGCTCACTTTGCTGGAGGCAAAGTCTTGTATTAGGTCTTTAAAATTCAATTTCTGTGCAAGTTCGTGTTCAATGGAGAGAAGTGCAAGGCTGTTCAAACGTTGTTCACTCATTGTTGAACGCAGATAGTTTTTAATTAAGGCCAGTTTGCTAAATGCTCGCTCTCCTTCAGCCACATAAAGTGGAAGGGTGGTGAAAATTCTCATAGCAATGCAAACTTCTCCAGATATGCCTTGAAGTTGTAGGCTGTATATGTTATTCAGCAAATCAAGTGGACCCAAGGAGCTCTTAAATATAGAATCATAGACGTTTCGAAGGTATTGAAGTTCACTGAATAAAGATGGTGTAAGATCTTCTGGATATTTGGAGACCAGAGCTTCAGTGTATGTCACCAATTCTTCTTCCGGCAGCAAACAAATTGCAAATATTTTGCATCGATTGGAAACGCTGGTTCAGCTCACTAATGATGGAATCAAGTACCACAATAAACACATTTATCTTGAATGATGTTTCAGCATCTACTTCATGACACAGGTCTTCTCTGCTGTGCCTTTTCTGAATCTTTCGATAACGTGGGTTTAGGTCTTTAGAAATTTCCATACTATCAGCAATGAGATTTGCCTCAGAAATTATAACAGACCACTTTTCCCGAAGGGCTTGCATTTCTACAGAAAGAGCCTTAATGTTTGCTGCTCCAATTTCCATGGAAATAGATTTTGATTGAAGAATCTTATTCCTCTCTTCAAAACTTTGCAAGATCTTTATCCAAAATGTTGAAAGAAGTATGGATTTGAAGCTCAATAAGTAATCTCTTAGTCCTTCTGCCTCCAAATGGGCCTTCGAGTGGACAAGTTTTCTGGAGAAAAGGATTTTCTTCAATGTCTCAATGATACCTTGTAGTTTCTGAGTTATTGGGCAAACAGCTTCAACTCTTGCGCTCCACCTAGTTTCACTTAAGCTATGCAAGGAACCTCCGATTTCTTCTTTCAAAATGTGCCATCTCTCAGGACTTGAACTGAAAATGACATATAAACAATTTACACAATCAAAAAACGTCATGACATCAGAACAGCACGATGCTGCATGCACACCCACAAAATTCAAGGAATGGGCAGCACAAGGGTAAAATGTAGTTGTTGGATAATTCTCCTCTATACGAGCTCTTACTCCATTAATTTTACCAGACATATTTGCTCCATTGTCCTAGCCTTGACCTCTGCAGTCCTTAACATCAATGCCATGTTCATTTAATCTTGACAACAACTTTTCAGCAACCTCTTCTCCAGTTTTGTTGAAAAAGACAAAATATTCATTGAACCTCTCTTGAATGATACAACGTTCTTACACTGAATCTCTAAGGACATACTGTAGAACAATCACATCCAGTTCTGTATGTGAAATATCTGGAGTGGCATCACATATCACAGAAAAATAGGTAGCCTTTTCCCTTTCTGATAGTATGGTGTCCATAACACGTTTTCCACATAGATTTAAAAATTTGTTTTGGGTGGTCCACGATAAATAATGTGCTTGCATTTTTTTCCCTTCTTGCTGACTGTGCTTTACATTTTCTAAGTGCTCTCGTAGAAGAGGATCGTAATGTGATACCAGCTCCAGTGTACCAAGGAAATTTCCATTGTTCAAATCTCCAATCCTTTGGGAGCTTCCTCTGAATGTCATATTCCTTGATGCCAAACACAAGGTCACGTCCAGCAGTCTTTCAAGTAATGCAGCAAACTTTTCAGTTTCCTTTTCCAGATTTCTTTGTAGGGCAGAGTCCAGCCCAATTCCGCTAAGAGACATCTGCAGTGTTCTCCAGCTCCAATAATGCTGCTTGTGCTGAAGACTCCTCTCATGTTCTGGCAGTCTATTGTATAGTTGATGCCACATATTCTTTGAGGGATCAAATCCATCTTTCCTGTAGAGAAGACTAGAAGCCTTGCCGTGGTCTGAAGCAAATGCAAAGCAAGTGATGCAATACAATGCATGTTTCCTACTGCTCCATCGAAGCCAATCCTTTATAAGCAACTCACGTCCATTAGATGATTTTGCATATAAAAGAAAATCGGTAAACGAACGGTCTTCACAATCCTTTGGCATACATTTAATAATTTCTTTTAATTCAGCCTTGTTGCTTAGGCCATTGAGTACAATCCTTTCTCTGTCTTTGTTCTTCAGTATATCTGGCCACAGTGCTGGATCTTTCCAATCTACATCATCATTAACATTTTCTTGAATTACAGAGGTGCTGCTTGAAGCTGGGTCTTCTACTTCAGGTGTATCTTCTAGATTTGCAGTAGTTGTAGACTCCTGAGAAAGAGATGTACTGCAGAAAGGACTCTCCTCTTCTACAACTTCACTAAGGACTTCGGCATCTGATTCAGCACATCTTGCTGCTTAGTGGGTGGCTTCTTGAAGAACTGTAGTATAATTTTATTCATCCTTTCCTCTTCTTGCTCACGTTCTTTCCTTTCCTTGCGTTTGGCTGAGCCAGATTTATGGTGATATATTGTGCAAGAGTGGCAGGTACCACAAATGTAAAAGGCAATAAAATGTGCAAAAAACTTCAGATAAATAAACTGTAAATAATAACATTAAGTGCATACAAGAAAGATAAAAATGAAATAACAAGTAATTAAAAAGTACATCAAACAGAATGAAGAACTAAGCTGTGTAATATATGAAAATTACAGTTTTGAAAAATGAACAGAACACTATCTATGCAAATAAACTTCAAATAAATGAATTATTGATCATGGTTGCTTGATTGTAGTCTTCTGCAGGGGGCTCAAAACTTCAACAAACAGGGAAGTTTGTGTGGCAGCCGAGCCTTCTGCTTCTCCTCGGAAATGGCATTGGACCAGGGACCTAGAAAGATACAGCATGGTCACACTTAGATTAACTTTGGAAAAGAAGTGCAGGTGTCTGTGCTGGTTAAGGATGTGTGACTGGGTGTGGGATCAGTGTAGGTCTAGTGGTCTGCTGAAGTCAGTGTAGTCACTGTGATGGGCTACTAATGTTACAGCGAATCTTGTGTAGTCAGGGAATGGGGATCAGGTCAGGGTGTACTATTACTAACAGTCCTCAGATAGATTGAGTTGCCCTCCTGCTCTCAGTGACTGGGCTCTTAGCAGGCAGGTGAAAGATTGGGAAGGGATGTATTTGTACTTACTGTACCAAGGAAGCAAGTAAATGACCCTGAAGGACTTCAAGGCCCCTGGGCCCTTGCCAGGGGGTACGTCTTGCCAGACCCTGACCACAAAACTAAAACAAAAAAAAGAAAGGGTAAGGATGGAGAGGATGAGAAGGAATGAAGTTGGCACAGAGGAGGTGAGTAAGATGGAATGTAGGAACACAGCAGGGGGATAGACAGGACATTGAGGAAGGTGACATATAAAGGACAGCAAAGGAGAGAGAGAAAGAGGAAGAGAGGGAGAGTTAGCATGAGATGTTAAGGAAAAAAATTAGGAGGGCTAAAGGACAAGGCTGTTGGTGGACTGTGTTGTTCTCCCTTACCTGTTATTACAGCTTTTACAACCAGCTGTTGGTTTCTTGTCTGGATGGAATGCTGGGACTTGTTTGGAAAATGTATAGGCATGTTAGATATGGGAAGCTGAGCAATAATTGAACCCAGTATATAAGATCACACAGTATATTATACATACATCCAAACTGTACATTGGCACATCCACATCACTGATCCTAAAATGTCCCCACATGCCCCTCATCAAAATCTCCACACATGCCCTTTATATGCCCATCAGACCACCCCACATTTCTATCACTATGGTCCTTACATGCTCATCAGAGCGGCGAATATGTCCCTTAAAAAAAAAAACCACTGCCTTAACTAAACCTCTTCAACCTGTCTGTTTATAAAATGTAAAATAAAATTACAGAGAAAGAATGTTGCTGCAGCCTCTCCTCTGTCTTGACAGTAGAGCGTTCCTTCCTCATTGCGGGAAGATGAGTATGACATGAGGTCACACCTTCAAATGACAGAAAGGGTGCAGGTCACATGACCTCAGTGAATGGAGCGATTTTTCCCCAGCCGTTCATCTCTGATCGCCATTTGACAACTGCCTTGCAAGGCTCACAGCAGCAATGACGACGCCGGGGAGGACACAGCAGCGGTGGACAAGCGGGTCCCCTAGTGAGCCTGCGCCAGGGGTCACATATGGAGCCGGGGCACCATACGCTAGTACCCCTGTACTCCCCATATTGTGAATAGCACATCTCCATGTAAATCACCAAAAAATAGCAATAAAAATGAGTAATGTAGATTGTGAAACAATTAACATAAAAATACTGCACCATTTTAAGAGGTATATTATGGCTAAGTTTCTGTAATAGTTGAATTATCTTCTCAGTTCTCACATCTAGGTGACACAAAACATTTGGAGCTTGCCCTACAGGGCAGGGGTGGGCCGGCCCGGGGGGCAGGGGGGCATGTGTCCCCCAGGCCAGTCAGAAAAAGTGTGTCCCCCCCTCCCGATCAGTGATAGGCCAAGCATTCTGCCTATCACTGAGAATTCTTCTGTCACATGGGATGCGCACCATGTGTTTGGTGCCGTCCTTGTCGGAAGAATGAGAAGTGCAGAGCGAGCGGCGTGGATGGAGAAAGGTAAGTGTGGTGGGGGGGTTATATTAATAGTGTGTGTGTGTGTGTGTGTGTGTGTGTGTGTGTGTGGCATATATACTAGGGATGTGCACCGGACACTTTTGGTGTCTCGTGTTTTGTGTTTTGGGTTCGGATTTGCTTGATGTTTTGGGTTCGGATTTGTTTCGCAAAACACCTGTCGAAAGGTTTTGGTTCGGATTTAAGGTTTTGGATTCGGATTTATTTTGAAAAAAGGATAAAAAGTTCCAAAATCAAGTTTTTGGGCTTATTTTCACTCCTACGCTATTATTAACTCAATAACATTCAATAACAATCATTTCCACTAATTTCCAGTCTATTCTGAATACCCTCACACCTCACAATATTGTTTTTAGTCCAAAACGTTTCACCGAGGTAGCTTTCTGGACTGCATAGTGGAGTGGTCCCGGTACCCAATTTGGTACCAGGGCCACAATATATCACCCTCAACTGGTCTGAATTTCGTAGTGTAGTGGTCCCCACAATATAAAAAAACACTCAACTGGTCTGAATTCCACCAAAAAAGTATCTGGACTGCGTTGTGGAGTGGTCCCCACAATATAATAAAAAATCCCTCAACTGGTCTGAATTCCACCAAAAAAGTATCTGGACTGCGTAGTGGAGTGGTCCCCACAATATAATAAAAAAAAACCTCAACTGGTCTGAATTCCACCAAAAAAGTATCTGGACTGCGTAGTGGAGTGGTCCCCAAAATATAATAAAAAAAAACTCAATTGTTCTGAATTCCACCAAACAAGTATCTGGACTGTGTAGTGGAGTGGTCCCCACAATATAATAAAAAAATCCCTCAACTGGTCTGAATTCCACCAAAAAAGTATCTGGACTGCGTAGTGGAGTGGTCCCCACAATATAATAAAAAAAAACAATTGTTCTGAATTCCACCAAACAAGTATCTGGACTGCGTAGTGGAGTGGCCCCGGTACCCAATTTGATACCGGGGCCACAATATAATAAAAAAAATCTCAATTGTTCTGAATTCCACCAAACAAGTATCTGGACTGTGTAGTGGAGTGGTCCCCACAATATAATAAAAAAACCCTCAACTGGTCTGAATTCCACCAAAAAAGTATCTGGACTGCGTAGTGGAGTGGTCCCCACAATATAATAAAAAAATCCCTCAACTGGTCTGAATTCCACCAAAAAAGTATCTGGACTGCGTAGTGGAGTGATCCCCACAATATAATAAAAAAACCCTCAACTGGTCTGAATTCCACCAAAAAAGTATCTGGACTGCGTAGTGGAGTGGTCCCCACAATATAATAAAAAAAAAACAATTGTTCTTAATTCCCCTAAACAAGTATCTGGACTGCGTATTGGAGTGGCCCCGGTACCCAATTTGATACCGGGGCCACAATATAATAATAAAACCCTCAAATGGTCTGAATTCCAGTGCACAGATGGCGGACACCGGATGGACGTCTAAAACCAACATAGCAGTTAAGGGTGCAGTTCCTCTTTTTTGTGACTGCACAAACAATTAACGTAGTAATAGAAATGACAGGTTTTTTTTTTTTTTTTTAAATATAGAAAGAAGGTAGTACTAGAAATGGCAGTTATTTTTTTTTTTTTTAAATAGAGAAAGAAAGAAGGCAGTAATAGAAATGTCAGTTATTTGAATCCCCAGGAGAGTCTAAGTGGGGTGAGCCACAGAGAGATTATTTCCCTCAGTTTCTCTAACAGGTTGTTGTGCCTCTTCTTAAAACCTGTGATACATAACTACACACACTCGGCAAAGCTTTTACAAATTATCTGTGGCACAGGAGAGTACCACTGGACTGTACTTTAATAGCAGTACCTATTATTTTTGGGTACAGCAACAGTGAATGGTCGTAGTTAGACTTTTAAATAGCAGTACAAGCTAGATTTTTTAACATTTTGTAATATTTTTTTCCAATTATTTTTGGAAATTTTTTTATTATTTTTTTTTTAAATTAATTTTTTATAATTTTTTTTATAAATTTAAATTTGTTTTTTTTAGAACTTTTGGATAACTTGGAAATAACAATGCCCTTAGCAGAACAGACCACAGGACACAGGAAATACAGAAAGAAAGAAGGTAGCAATAGAAATGGCAGTTCCTCTTTCTTGGAACTGCACAAACAGTGATGAAAATGAAGGTGGAGCTGGTGGCATGTCACGGTCCTCTTCAGGAGGACAATCTCCTGACCAGCAGGTCTTTGCACTGCTGTAGACTTGTGTCCGCCGGAAACAGAGACACCACACACGCTTTAAACCGAGGATCGAGAATGGTGGGCAGAATGTATTCCTCTGACGTTAAAAGACTGACCACCCTCGGATCCTGGCAAAGCATACGAAGGGCTTCATCCACAAGAGCTACATGCTTGGTGGAATCGCAATGGTGTACCAGCTCCTCCCTCACTTTCTCCAGCTGCTTCTGCAAAAGCCTGATCAGGGGAATCACCTGACTCAAGCTGGCAGTGTCGGAACTGACTTCTCGTGTGGCAAGTTCAAATGGCTGCAGAACCTTGCACAACACGGAAATCATTCTCTAGTGCGCTTGACTCAGGCGCATCCCCACTCCTTTTCCTATGTCGTAGGTGGCTGTGTAGGCTTGAATGGCCTTTTGATGCTCCTCCATCCTCTGCAGCATATAGAGGGTGGAGTTCTAGCACATCACTACCTCTTGTTAATTTAGATTGCAAGGCTTGTAAATACTTTGAAGATAAAAAAAGCAGGCTGCACAGACTGTGGAGCTAGAAAGTGAAATTAAATGGACCACGTTACTTTGGTGGCTATCTATGCCCCCTCGCCCTACACTTGTAGTTGAATATAAAAAAAGCAGCCTGCATAGACTGTAGAACTAGAAATTCAAATATACAAAGAAATGGACAAAGGCAGTTTGGTATCTGTCTGCATCAGATCCCCTCTCCACTAGGAGTAAAATAGAAAACTATTCAGCCGTTATATAATCTAGAATATAAATAGAAATTGAGAAAGGCAATTTGGTATCTGTCTGCATCATAATCATCAACATCCTCCTCAGCGCCAGCTACATCAATATCCTCCTCCCGGTGTACAACATTCACACCTTCATTAGCCAAATCTGTAACTGGACTGTGGGTGATCCTTCCAGCATATGCAGAGGGCGTGCTGCAAATGGTGGAAGGAGCTACCTCTTCCCGTACAGTGATGGGAAGGTCAGGCTTCGCAACCACCAACACTCTTGGGGATTTGTGATAATTTCTCTTTAGAAGGCAGAGTTGTCTGCTGTGTTGTTGCTGACAGCATAACTCTCTTAAATTTTTTGTAGGGGGGGGAGGAGGGCTTAGTTCCTTGGGTGAAGCTGAACCACTAGTCATGAACACGGGCCAGGGCCTAATCCGTTCCTTGCCACTGCGTGTCGTAAATGGCATATTGGCAACTTTACGTTTCTCCTCAGATGATTTTAAGTTTCTCTTTTTGCTACTTTTACTGAACTTGGGCTTTTTGGATTTTACATGCCCTGTACTAGGAGATTGGGCATCGGGCTTGCCAGACGACGTTGATGGCATTTCATCGTCTATGTCATGACTAGTGGCAGCAGCTTCAGCATTAGGAGGAAGTGGGTCTTGATCTTTCCCTACTTTATCCTCCAAATTTTTGTTCTGCATTTATATGTAGCACAAGAGAGTGTACCCCGAAGCCACACACACTTGGCAAAGCCTTTAAAAATTATATGTGGCACAGGAGAGTACCACTGGACTGGAGTTATACAGCAGTACCACTGGACTTATACTGCAGAATCAGTGAAATTTGTAATATGGCAGTAACAACAATGGACTTATACTGCAGAATGAGTGAACTTTGTAATATTGCAGTACCACTGGACTTATACTGCAGAATGAGTGAACTATGTAATATTGCAGTACCAATGGACTTATACTGCAGAATGAGTGAACTTTGTAATAATGCAGTACCACTGGACTTATACTGCATAATGAGTGAACTTTGTAATATTGCAGTACCAATGGACTTATACTGCAAAATGAGTGAACTTTGTAATATTGCTTTACCACTGGACTTATACTGCAGAATGAGTGAACTTTGTAATATAGCAGTACCACTAGACTTATACTGCTGAATCAGTGAACTTTGTAATATAGCAGTACCAATGGACTTATACTGCAGGATTGTTTTCGGATATTTTATTTTTTTTTATAATTACTTTTTTTGTAATTTTTTTTATAACTTTTTTTGAAATTTTTTATAATTTGGGAATAATGAGGAAATAACAATGCCCTTAGAAGGACAGAGCACAGGACACAGCACCACTGGACTGAACAGGACACAGCACAGGACCCAGCAGCACCACTGAACTCAGAAGGACAGAGCACAGGACACAGCACCACTGGACTGAACAGGACACAGCACAGGACCCAGCAGCACCACTGAACTCAGAAGGACAGAGCACAGGACACAGCACCACTGGACTGAACAGGACACAGCACAGGACCCAGCAGCACCACTGAACTCAGAAGGACAGAGCACAGGACACAGCACCACTGGACTGAACAGGACACAGCACAGGACCCAGCAGCACCACTGAACTCAGAAGGACAGAGCACAGGACACAGCACCACTGGACTGAGCAGAACACAGAGAACAGCACAGCACAGAACTTAACAGCACGAGATATAGCAGGACAGAGGACCACCTAACACACCCTCCCTCTACCCTGATCAATGCCTGAGTGAAGATGGCGGCGACTAGCGGGGAATGTTTAGGATCCGAGTATCGCGAGATCCGACAGCGGGATTATGACTCAGAGCCTCGGTTTCAGTTTTGCAATTGGCAGGAATACCTGGATCTGTCTCGGATCCGGCTCGGATCGGCAACGTTCGGGTGGGCTCGGATTTCAGAAGTCCGAGTGCGCTCATCTCTAATATATACTGTATGTATGTGTGAGGAGCATATATACTGTGTGTGTGTGTGTGTGTGTGTGTGTGTGTGTGTGTGTGTGTGTGTGTGAGGAGCATATATACTGTGTGTGTGTGTGAGGGGCATATATACTGTCTGTGTGTGTGAGGGGCATATATACTGTCTGTGTGTGTGTGTGTGTGTATGGCATATATACTGTATGTGTGTGTGAGGAGCATATATACTGTCTTTGTGTGTGAGGGGCATATATACTGTCTGTGTGTGGGGCATATATACTGTCTGTGTGTGTGAGGGGCATATATACTGTGTGTGTGTGTGAGGGGCATATATACTGTCTGTGTGTGTGAGGAGCATATATACTGTCTGTGTGTGTGAGGGGCATATATACTGTCTGTGTGTGTGTGAGGGGCATATATACTGTCTGTGTGTGTGTGTGAGGGGCTTATATATTGTCTGTGTGTGTGAGGGGCTTATATATTGTCTGTGTGTGTGTGTGTGTGTGTGTGTGTGTGTGTGAGGGGCACATATATTGTCTGTGTGTGTGTGTGAGGGACATATATACTGTGTGTGTGTGTGAGGGGCATATATATAGTCTGTGTGTGTGTGTGTGTGTGTGTGTGTGTGTGTGTGAGGGGCACATATACTGTCTGTGTGTGTGTGTGTGTGTGAGGGACATATATACTGTGTGTGTGAGGGGCATATATACTGTGTGTGTGTGTGTGTGTGTGTGTGTGTGTGTGTGTGTGTGTGTGTGTGTTGCTATTTTATTTGTGTTGATGGTGGGGCAATTTTGTTTAATAGTGGGGCCTATGAAGTTAAGATGTGTGATTGGACCTTTAATTTATTGCTGGAGTGGTTTGTGATCTATTAATTGAATGTAGCGCTGTTTGGGGAAAATGAGGTGTATTTATTTAAAGGGATTATGAATTATTTAATGCCTGGGATGGTTGTGGGAAATGGTTATATTTATTAAATGTAAATGCTATTTAATTTATTGCTGGGGCTATTTGGAGAGAGGGAAATAGATTTATTTATTAAATGGGAATACTATTAAATTTAATGTCAGGGTTAGTTGGAGGGAAATAGGTCTATTTATTAAATGTAGATACTATTATTGGTTGGAGTTTTCTAAATTTCATGTACCCATTTTTTTCTCCAAATAGGGCCCCCAATATTCCAGGATCCAGAAAAGCAGCAAATGAGCTAAAGAAAATTGCAGACACAAGTGGTGACAGTGACAAGAACAGGTAGGAGAGAGCAGGACAGTCTGCCAACTGTCCTCAATCTAGTGGGGCAGTCCTGAATTTGGGTGACTGTTTTGCTTAGGACAGTTGGGAGGTATGTCCCGCTTCACTGTGTACTGCTCGTGAAGGCAGAACTGTGTACACCTAACAGCAGTGCACACAGTATTGCCTGTGTATTTGTCTAAAATGAAAACCATGTTACATCATAGGCTGTTACCCTGTCTAAAGTGCCCAGGCCCCCCAGAGGCTTAATTCAGCTCTGGGCCTGGGCATAAAAACATATATATGGATTAAGCAACACTAAAATAGCCTCTTTTTATATAGATAAATATATATTGTACCAAAAACCACCCTTTAAGGATGGGCCGCTACTTATGGGCCAGTGCGGTGTGCTTGCCCACCGGTCAAAGTCTGCCAGCCCTCCCCTGCTACAGGGAATACTAAAAGTGGAATTCTACCCCACAGAGAAACCCCCTTACCCAAGCATGCCTTTGCAAAGTCACTGAAAACCAATTGCTGACGTATTTGTCTCACTAAATGAAAATTAGGAGGAAATTGTTATTATCCACAGAAGCTAATGACTCGGTTTCCTAGCCACCTTTTTCTATGAAAGTGTACCCTGAGTATTGTACATAAAATGCTACATATAAACAAAAGTAATATGTGTTAGGAAGATAAATAATAGAAGATGATACTGAGATTACTCTGAAGAAGTGATAAATAGAGAAATAGGAACCTGTTCTCTGCAGCTGTAGGAGAGCCTGTGTCTTCTCAAACAATATCCAAAAAGAAACCCCAATTACAGCGCAGAGTAACAGATCCACTTTTGTCACTGATATGAGTTAATGAAAAATAAGTACATAATGATTATTCTATTAAAATACATAAATATATGATATTTAAATATACTGATATAATTAAGAATTCTAAATCATCAATATATGTACCCAATGAATTGCTGATACACTTCATATACACAACTTAAGGATCAAAACCTATTCAGTGCACTGACCTGTATATATTAACTCAGATTTGTTACCAGCTATTTTTATGGTATATTTGCATTTTAATAATATTTCTATCTATACTCCTTTTTACATTTCACATTAACGCTAAGGAGAAATTCTGAATTCTGCAGCTAGGGATATAAAAATTGATTCCTAGGGGAAAATAAAATTAGCTCTCATAGTAATGGAAAAAATGTGCAGCCACAATGTTCTGAGTAACATTGCGGCTAATATAATCTGCCCCAATGACCTGTAGATGGTAAGCATGTGAGCAGGGTCTTCTCACCTCTTTGTATTACCCAGTATTGTTTATTACTGTGTTTTCCCCAATTGTAAAGTGCTACAGAATTTGCTGGCGCTATATAAATAAATGTTTATGATGATGATAGATGTATTTGCAAAAATAGCCAATTGCTGAGGAAAGGAGGGAGAGCCTTATCTGCATATGTATGTTAAATCAGTAAGATAAGCAGCCAATAAGGAGGGATAAAGGAAACCCCCTAATCCTATAATATATAAACCAGAAAAATAATGATCTCCTAGGTGCTTAAAGGAAATTAAAGGAAAGTAACCCAATAAATTGGATAGATAGTCGTTGGTGTATTATCAATATGTCCGTCGAAATAAACCAAATTTTATAACGTAAAGTGTGTAGGAATAATGTATGTAAATACACAATCAATATATTAATTAGTAACTACACAGTGCTATACGGAATAATTTATGGCCATAAACAGAATGACATAGGTTCAAATAAAATTCATGCAATATAACCTTACACCAAATTTAATCCACATAGATCACTAAACAACAAAAGTAAATAGATAAAATCATAAAGTTCATAGTCCAGATATATAAAAGGATTAGTCTCAATCCCTTGTTCAATAATAGATTACAGCATATTTTGAAATGATAACTACTTGATATTAGCAACCACATAAAATTACTTACAAAGATGTTGATTACTGTAGCCTCTATCAGTCTTATACAGGACAGTTCCTGGCCAGAAAAAGAATGACATAGATTCAAATACGTATATTAGCAACCAAATAAATTTACTTTACTTGCAGCCTCTGCTCCCTCTTCCTACAGTGGCGGTGGGAACATTAGTGTGCGGCACGCAGACATTTGGGGCACACTGGTGCAAAAGTAAGGTGGTTTGCAGTACGCCCTCAGTACGCTTTGTCAATGATCTCCACTATGTTTTAAAATATATAACGTCAAATGTAGTTAAACATATCAGATTTTTATATTTTCACTATATCTGGATGATAATCAGGAATAAACAAAAAACAGGTTTTTATGCCAGATTTTATACCATATTAAATATACCATATTATAACAGATTTTTATACAATATTAAATGGTGACAGGATTAGTCTATTAAATTACTACTGTAAACTAGGGGGGTGGAATCACTTTCTACAACTATCTCACTCACAGCAGTACAACAAAGTGTATTCATCTAATACAACACTATCATCATCAGCTATTTATATAGCGTCACTAATTCCACAGCGTTGTACAGAGAACTCACTCACAACAGTCCCTGCCCCATTGGGGCTTACAGTCTAAATTCCCTAACACGCACAGAAAGAGACTTGGGTCAATTTTGATAGCAGTCAATTAACCTACTAGCATGTTTTTTGAGTGTGGGAGGAAACTTGCGCAAACACCGAGAGAACATACAAACTCCATACAGATAAGGCTGTGAGCCTTATCTTTAAGGCTGACCCCAGTGCTGTGAGGCAGAAGTGCCATCCACTAAGCCACCGTACAAAGTGCAATCAGTGTGGAATTTTAAATTCAGAGTAATAGACCAGCTCTAGCAATGATCCCCAATAATAATCACCAGTTATAACCAATAATATGCAAACAGTTATGCAGTAATGTCCATTTCAGCAGTAACTGTAACGCCCAGTAACAAGTAACATGTCAATAGTAACATTAATAGGTTATTACATATTAACTGTAGAAGTAACACAGAGTAATATATACTCATCAAGCCGCTCCTGCTGCTGTCTGCCAACCACATGCAGCGCTGCCCAAAGGTGTTTTATGCCACGTCACCTTAACATCAGCAGCATATACATATCCAACATACTACTGCAACACAATACTCAATAAAGCATTTACTCACGGGTAATAAACAGAAAAAATGAAAGTTGTAGCTAGCTATAATTATTTCCAGTTTCAGAAAAAACTCTGTTAATAATACTGGTGGTAATTAAAGATGCCAGTGCAGTCAACTGGGAGAAAAGTAAGGATGTGCATGATATTAGGCACTTAAGGCCATTGGTTTAAGACTCACACATCTGTATTCAGATGTGGCATCTACCTGCTTGTAAGCGAAGCCATTTTGAACTAAATTAATGTAGCTTAAACAAATAATTTAAAAGAGTAATTTTTTCTACAAAACTTATTAAATGGTGCCCTCTATTACAGCCTGTCACCCTGCAGGGAACCCCTTTCCCCTTTGAACCACCTCACCAACTCCAGTATTCTAAATGGTTTTTATTTACTACTTGAAACAAACAGAAAAATCAGAAAAAAAAGTGAGAATACATTTTTTTTAAAATATACTTACCGAGATGCTGCAGCTGCTGCTCCTTGCTCCTTCTTCAGCAGCGGAGGGAACATCTGTGTGACGTCAGGTCACACCACACCATCACTCACCGATCGGGAGAAGGGAGGATCACATGACCGCAGTGGCGGTCCCTGGATCGCATTCGGCTGCCTGGCTGTGATGGTGACAGCCAAGCTGAAGACAGCAGCGGAGACGCCGGGGACTGGAAGACAGATGGGCCCCCTAGTAAGTGTGTGTCGCCGGGCCCCCTGGTGAGCCCGGGCCCGGTACAAAAGTATCCCCTGTACCCCCCCTGATGGCGGCCCTGCCAGCACTCATTTGAGCCCACAGGACATATGTGTGACAAAGAGTTAAACAAAATCAACCACCTGGTCTGTTTATAAAATGACTAAACCTCTCCCCGTCTATCCCACACTTTGAATTTTGCCTTACCAATTATGCCACCACAGTTCTTTTCTGAAGAGCTGATAGTCTTACTCAGGAAGCCTTCAATTCTCTTTAAACTAATGTCTTACAGCTTACTTTAATCAGAATTATCATAAACCAAATAATTTCCCCTGACCCAGAGCTATCATAATACCAATTGATCTCCTCTATTTCAGCTATGTAGTGTTCTAATACCAAGCTAATTCTGACACATGAATTTGTAAGAACACAGAGACATGAAATTATTAAGTGTGATTTAATATGGCAAATTAATCCACAATGCTTCAGATTAAAAAAATAACAAAAATAACATACACAGATATTATACAATAAGCTCTTGTAAAATAAATAATACATAAATAAATAAATATAATACAAATTTATGAAAATCTGAATCCATAATTATGATAAACCACTAAACAAACAAACATTACAGGATACGTACAACACATATCCAACAGAAATATATATATATATATATATATATATATATATATATATATAAATATTGCAACTTTATGCCACCATATGAGACATCTGCTGTCCTGCTTTAATTGGCAGAGAAACAGATAAAGTTTGCAGCAGATATAATGATTGTTTCTCTTGCCATTTGTCATACATTCAACAACAAAAGTCATTAGGCAGGTCAAACAGGAATTAATGCTAATTACAGCTGGTAAATTGCTGAATATAAATCACAGAAAGTCCTGTCTTGCAACATGATCTAGCTTAATTAGATTAATAGACATTTCAGGTCTACTAAGCCACTATTCAATTATACAGGGGAGGGCTGGCAGACTTTAGCCCGGGGGGCAAGCACATAGCACTGGCCCATAAGTAGTGGTTTTTGGTACAATATATATTTACCTATGTAAAAAGAGGCTATTTTAGTGTTTCTTAATCCATATATATATATTTTTCTGCCCAGGCCCAGAGCTGGATTAAGGCTCTGGGGGGGCCTGAGCACTTTAGACATGGTAACCTCCTGGGCAGAGATAATCTCTAGGGGACAACCGTGGAAGCGGAAAATGTTGTTGGTAAAAAGGAGAGCAAGCTCAGTGTCACGATTCTGAATAAATTATGGATCCCTTGTCTCTGCCAAGATGGAACTCGCCCAGGAGCGCGGAGTCTAACGTGTAGGAGGTTTTTGCTAGTGACCCCCGCAAGGGGATATGGACTTCACCGCTCCAGTCCCGCAGATCGTGGTCTCCCAAACGAGTGCTGGCAGAGTAGTAGTGGAGCTTAAACACGATGGATAATACAGAAGATCAAATACACTAGTTAGGCTACCTCTCTTTCTCATCCCTTCTTCCCTTCTCCCCCTTCCTCGACTCCGTCTCCGTTTCTCCCGTCTCTCCATCTCATCCATGTGTCTGTCTGTCTTTCCCTCCCTTTAGATTGTTCACTCCTTTGAGCAGGGCTCTCCTACCTTCTGTTTCCATCACTTTTAACTGCGCTCTCCAGCTACTCAGCTCACCTCCTCTCAGTCCCTCTGCCCTCTGTCTCCTCTCGCTTCTCTCCGCTCCCCTCAGTGACTCTCAACCTGTCATCCGTGCCCACCCTCTTGGGCCATAGTTACCTGCCTATACTCAATTTTCCCCTCCCTCCCTCTCTTTCACACGGGAACGGTAGTTCCCGTGTAGATAAGTAGAGGCGTTGACTCGTTGATCCACAGATAGTAATCCCGAGCAGCAGAGATGAACATAGATATAACAAGCAGTTTGTTACATAGAGATAGCGGAGAAGTGGAGTTTAGCTGAGCCGTGCGTGGAACTACAAATGACAGATAGTTCGGCGGTAGTCCCAATAGCGAGGCAATAATGGTGTTGAGCCAGACAGACAGAAATGAGGAGATTGAGCAGTAGCGATGAGAACAGGTGTAGCAGGCAGTTCATAATAGCAGTTCACCACGTGGAAGTAGTGAAGGAGTAAAGTTCAACTGAACCGTGTGTGGAACTACAAGTGGCAGGCAGCTCAGCGGCAATCCCAGTAGCAGGACAATAGCGGTGTTGAGCCAGCTGGACAGGAATGAGGAGATTGAGCAGTAGTAATAAGCACAGGAGTAACAAGCAGTTCGTAATAGCAGTTCACTACATGGAAGTAGCGGAGGCGTGAGGCTTAGTTGATCCATGCATGGTGCTACAACTGATGAGTAGTTCAGCAGCGATGATGAGTCCAGGTGAGACAAACAGTAGCAGCGAAGACTACAGCTGATTCCAAGCGTTCAACGGACAGTAGGTAAGTCAGACCTAAGGAAGCCCGATCCGAGTAGTGAGTGGGTAACACGAAGAACAGGCAAAGAACAGAGGACCATGGGAGGTTTAAATAGTGCTCCAAAATACCAGAACCAATGAGAACAGGTAGGAGGTCCAAAGCAAGGTAACAGGGAGCACATGTGTGGAAGTGATGTCTCAGAACAAAGTAGTAGGTCTGATCACTGCTTACGAGAGGAAGGTAACAGCGCCGGTACCTGGGACCGGCGTGTGACACTCAGAGGCTGAAGGTAATTTCTTGAGAGGAACAAAGTGTGCCCATTTCGAAAACTGATCCACCACCACCCAAATGGTGTTGACTAGGTAAATCTGTGACAAAGTCCATAGAAATGCTTGTCCATGGGGATTCTGGAACTGGCAGTGGTAGAAGAAGCCCAGCTAGAGATCGCCTAGGAGTTTTGTGGCAGGAACAAATGTCACGGGCAGAAATATATTTGTGGACATCGGAGCTCAAAGAAGGTCACCTGTTATTAAGGGATAAGAGGGCAATGGTTTTCTTAATACCCGTGTGGCCAACAAATTTGGAGTCTTAAGCCCAGGAGTTTGGGACCAAGATGGGCATCCACAGAGGAACGCCCAACAGGAGGTGTCTTAGGTGAGGACTTGGCCAAGGCTAGAACTTTGAGTGGGCTGATGATAGGTTTCAGAACAGGAGGACAGCAGTCTCTCGAAAGAGAGTCAGCTCCAACATTCTTGGAGCCTGCACGAAAGGTCAGGATTAGATGAAATGTGGAAA
The DNA here is from genome assembly GCF_038048845.1 of Mixophyes fleayi. NCBI lineage: Eukaryota > Metazoa > Chordata > Amphibia > Anura > Limnodynastidae > Mixophyes > Mixophyes fleayi. Next base: position 257,351,787 of record NC_134404.1, on the reverse strand, counting down.
AAAGAGTGATCAGCTTGCCTGCCGAGGATTTATACATTGTGTTGACTGTAAATAAGTAAGATTCTTATGATCCGTAAAAACTGTGATGGGAGGTACCGCCATTCTTCTAGGCAACCTTAATTGCGAGGAGTTCCTCATCACCAATGCCATAGCTGGATTCACAAGGTTAAAATTTTTTGGAAAGGAATCCACAAGGGAAAAAGGTTCCAGTGAAATCTTTCTGGGAAAGAACTGCCCCCACACCGACAAAAGAAGCGTCTCATTCAAGATAAAACGTTAGATGCTAGTCCAGTTGTCTCAGAATAGGAGCGACAGAAAAGGCTTCTTTCAGGGATCTAAAGGCGATGATAGCCTTCTAAGGCCAGTCTTTCATCTGTCCCCCTTTGCGAGTGAGGTGATAGGTGCGATTAAGGAGGAGAAATATTTTATAAACTGTCAGTAGTAATTACAGAAGCGGATGACACGTTGAGTGTCCTTGAGACCAGAGGGTTGAGGCCAATCGAGGATAGCTCCTACTTTCTTAGGATCCATTTGCAACCCTGTACCAGAAATTAAATAGCCGCGGAAGGGTACTTGTGAATGTTCAAATAAACATTTCTCTAATTTACAATACAGATAATTCTTTCGAACGTGAAATAGAATGGTTTTGACATGTTCCCGGTTCCCGGTGAAAAGATCAGGATGTCGTCAAGGTAAGCTACCACTCATGAATATAGCAGGTCTCTAAAAATCTTGTTAATGAATTCCTGGAAGACTGCTGGGGCATTACAGAGCTCAAAGGGCATGCCCAAGTACTCATAGTGCCCGATCCTAGAATTTAAGGCAGTCTTCCATTTGTCGCCTTGACGAATCCGGAACAGGTTCCCCTGAGATCTAGTTTAGTGAAAATTTGGGCTCCATGAATGCGATCGAAGAGCTCTCATATGAGAGGAAGGGGATAGCGGTTCTTTATAGTTATCACATTCAATTTGCTATAATCGATACAGGGACTGAGAGACCCTTTCTTTTTCTTGACAAAAAATAATCCGGCACCTGCGGGAGAAATAGATTGTTATGTCTCACTGGAGACTCCTATTAGTCTGAGTTATCACAGGCCTTCCCAAGGCGTGGAGTCTAACGGACCCCCTGGTCTTCACAAAGAACCACTGCAAGGCGGGATGGGTTCTGCTGCTGGAAGCCCGCAGGTCGCAGCCCTTAAATGCGGCCCTCTGACGTAATAGGTAAGAGAATGTAGATGGGAGATCCAGAGAGCAGACTCTGAAGTGGTAAAGCACGGCAGGATAATTTAGCTGAAATAGATCAGCACACACCAAAGAATCCCGTCACGTCTCAGTGGAACACCGGATCAGATACACATTTGCAAGGGCAGAGAGTAATACAGAACCAGTGGTCTAACCATCCAGTGGTCATACACGGAGGAACACCAGGAAACAGCACAGGATACAAAGAGAGGGAGAGCCAGATGCCAAGCTGTAACTTGTTGCTCTGACACAGGCAGTGTTTCAGTGCGTGCAAGATATAGGGGAAATTAATTCAAAATCTCCACCTCTGTGTCACATGACCACAGCCGTGCGCCGCCCACCCGGCAGAACTGATCGGCGGCTACAATCAAGAACAGGAGCAAGGTACAGGTAAGTCTCTTACAGTACCCCTCCCCTTAGGGGTGGACTCTGGACGCCCTATAAAGCTTAAGGGGAAATTTTTATGAAAGATTTTTAAGAGATCAGGAGCATTTAGATTTCTAGTGTTAATCCAGGAGCACTCCCCAGGTCCATAGCCTTTCCAATCGACCAAGAATTGCAATGAACCTCTGGAAATGCGAGAGTTTTGGATTTTGTTAACCTCCTACTCTTGATCTTGTATGGAGCGGGCCGCAGGCGGCTTCTTGGATGAAGAAAACATGTTAATAATAAGTGGCTTCAGAAGGGACACAAGAAACACATTAGGAATTTTCAAAGTCGGAGGTAGTACCAATCTAAAGGCTATCGGGTGGATGATTTCCGCAATTGTGAATGGGCCAATCAAACGAGGAGCTAATTTCCTGGAAGGGACCTGAAGCAAAGGTTCCGGAGTAAACAACCATATTTTGTCACCGGGAAAGAGTTGAGGAGCAGGTGGTCTCCTTTTATCAAAATATTTTTTACTTAAGGCAGAAGTTTGAAACAACCTGTGTTTCGATTTGAGCCCATCTAGAAGAAAAATTTTGCAAAAGAGAATCCACAGCAGAAACTCCGCATGGAGGTAAGTCATGAAATGGAGAAAATTTGGGGTGAAAAACCCTGAAGAGCAAAGAAAGCAGAGACCGAAGTGGAATCATGACAATGATTATTATGGGCGAGTTCTGCCTATGGTAACAGATCGATTAAGCACGGAATATACAAATTGGACTGAGGTGAGGCAAATGAAAATAGCAGATAAACAAGGTACTCGATTTCAGATGGCAGGATTGCCAGACAGAGCTGAGGACTACGGTATCCAGGCAGGTGGGATGATCAGCAAGCAGAGAATGACTGAATGTCCAGGTTAAGCAAGGATAGTCTACAGTAACAGGTGCTGGATAGGTGGACATGCAGTAGTCCGTTGCACAGGAACTGAATAGCGGAATATGGAATAGACTGCAGCTACAGGAGCTGGATAGCTGGAAACACAATAGTCTGCAGAACAAGAACTTAAACACAAGTGGTGTAACAATCTGCAGGCAGGAGTACACGGAGGTTCAGGTAAGCTGAAGGCCAAGAGACGGCATCAAAGGCGGTATAACGGTCTGCAGGCAGGAGTACACGGAGGTCCAGGTAGGCTGACAGCTAGGAATCTAGATCAGAGAAGGTGTAACGGTTTGCAGGTGAGAGTACACAAAGGTCCATGTAAACAAACAGCTAGATGGCTGGAACAGAGAAGGTGTAAAGATCTGCAGGCACAGACAAAGGAGGGTCAAACAAGCCAGGGGTCAAAAGCCAGATGGACCACAACGATGCCAGAGAGAAAACTGGAGCGAAGTGATAACAAAGCCAGGGTCAGGCTCATAAGCTAAGATGCAAACTGATGGACAAGCATGGGTCTGTACCAGGAAGTCAATCAGGATCCATACACAGGAATAAACAGAAGAACCAGCAGCAGTAAGACAACAGATGAACTGGCCCAATTTGCAGGGAGAGGCAATCTTTTAAAGGCTAGCCACAGGTGAAAGGAATCCAAGGGTAATGAGCTAAACTCCTGTAGGAAGGAGAATAGTCCAGATGGTAGAGAGGTACTGCAGGCTAGATACATATATAATGGCAGAGTAAAGACATAATCTCTTGCAGCCAAGAGGTGCAGAAGGCAAATCAGCATCCCCATAGAAGATGTTGCAGTGCAGCCAGAGGCATATCGTGACAATGCCTCTTAGAATATATCATCATCATCAATTATTTATATAGCACCACTAATTCCGCAGCGCTGTACAGAGAACTCACTCACATCAGTCTCTGCCCCATTGAAGCCTACAGTCCAAATTCCCTAACACACACACACTCACACACACACACACACACACACACACACACACACAGACTAGGGTCAATTTGATAGCAGCCAACTAACCTATCAGTAAGTTTTTGGAGTGTTGGAGGAAACTGGAGCACCCGGAGGAAACCCAAGCAAACACAGGGAGAACATACAAACTCCACACAGATAAGGCCATGGTCAGGAATCAAACTCATGAGTCCAGTGCTGTGAGGCAGAAGTGCCAACCACTAAGCCACCGTGCTGCCCCTATATATATGTAATGTCATGGGTGTTGAAACTATTTGACATGACTTAAAATAGCTGAAAATATGCAACTTCCATAATATCTCAATAATTCATGAGTGAAATCATTGTTAGATGGTCATAAGGAATTTGCCTTACTATTATCTACCATATTTCACTTTATTAAAAAATGGAATACATTTTATCAAAAGAAGTATTAGCTATAACTTCTTTGTGAACAACTTTGTAACTGGTTTCTAACTACAATAATGGTGTAATCACTGCTAATCTCATCACCAGTTTTCACCTCAAATACAGTAGAAGTTTCACCACCATCACATCCATGTTGGCCAACTTTAACAAAGTTAAAATCATCCTCATCATAATCATCACAAACATCATCATCATGATGAGCTAATTCATCTTCAATAGCAGATGGAGTATATACAGTAGGATCTCTAATAGTATGGGGGAATATATCACAGCAGCAGAACTGTATAGTTGTGCTTGCACTACTAGTACTGAAGGTGAAATTCTTGGTGGCAATTCTGTTGGGGATTGCAATGGAGAAAATGACAGACCATCATCATCATAGCTGCAAGATTCATCATCTGAATAATTTTTAATATCTGTAGTACTTGAGATGACTACACTCCACAATAGCTACACCAAGTACTTATGTCCTAGCCATTAACCCACAGGATTATGCATATGGAATTTAAACCTCAAGTTCAAGATTCAGCATTTGAGGGTGAGCTTCAAATCTTGAATGGTGAACCTTAAACTCAAAATCACTCAAAATCACAGTTCAAGGTTAAAGATAATGACAAAAATAAACCTGCCCAAAATCACAATTGTTACGAAAATTATTTGGATGTTACTGCAAAAGGTTAAACAGAATTTCAGCGCTAAATCTTGCCCTTACCTACCAGACCACTTACTAATCTATCTGAAGAAGAGCCCAAAGCAGATCTCTCACCTCCTTATACACTTAGTTACTGCCACCACCTATTGTATTAGAGCCATAGGACCCTAAACTATGTTACACAAATGTATACACTGGCACACTTTATGCTCTTTGTTACCCAAAAGAGTTAACACTGTCAAGCAATCAAATGGTTAACACAGTGAAGTATCAAAGGGTTTACTAACCATACCCTAGCATTCAAAGCCAAGCAATTCTTCTCTTCTTAAAAGGCTTATGGATAAGTTAGTTTTCCAAGGGCAAATGTATTGGATATGCACAAAATACATAATAAATGATATACAAAATAAATGCAATAACATTTAGAAAATAAAGGGGTAAAATACATAAAATAGAGCATTTATGTAGATCTTATACCAGGAAATAGCAGAGTAAAATGGACAGCTCTCAATTGGATTGCTTCCCCAAAAGTGACAATTTCCTATAACATACAGTTTTTTCCTGGGAGGATACTCATAGGGCAGTGTACATGCTAATATGCTGAAGAAATTCACACTTGGGCGTGAATCATAGTTTGTTTAGAAATAGTCCAAAATTGTTATACCTGCCACATTTTTCCTCTGACAAATCGCATAGACACAATTTGTCTGCATTTCCCAGAATTATATTCTCCTATGTCTACATTTTCTTTGCTTGTAAGTAATCAGTTTCCCTTTTGTTCTGTGTTTTTCAGACACTTTTATTTCATGTACAGTATATCCTGCCATTATCTGATGTGTTGTTTTGCCGTGCTCCAATTCTCAGCTTTAAGGCACCACTATTCCTTGATACTGTGTGTTACACAGAAATTATCATTCAATCTTTCACCTACTCCTGACTCTTCAGCAAAACACAAAGTAAATCTCAACATCCATCAGATGGAAACAGGTTTTATGAGCTACATATGTTAAGCCGACTTCCTATGTGTCTGCCATTTCTTGCCATTAATTTAGCTCATCCCCACTGGACTTACTGACCTAATTCTTAAAGTATAATAACTGAGGAGGAATTATTTATTGACAGTAAACTCTACTATTTAAATCCTGATTTGGCCTCAACCACGACAATTCATATTTTATTTTATCACCACAAATCGAAATGTGAAAAAGTTAAAGATCCTTGAGCGGGCAATATTCGATTTAATTTAGAACCAGTTTGAATTATTCAAGGATAATTGAAACAAACTTTATAAAAAAAAGCACAGTTATCATTCTGGCCAAAGCTAAAAAGTAGAGATGCTCAGGCTCGGTTTCCCGAGAACCGAACATACCCGAACTTAGCAGATCCGAGCACCGAGCTGAGCCAGCTCGGTACTTTCGCGCTTATTCAGTATTGAAAACGAGGCAAAACGTCATTGTTACGCTGTCGGATCTCGGATCTTGCGAGTGTTGCATTCTATAAGTATGGCCCTCCATGGTGATCCAACGCCATTTCACAGAGGGACGCAGAAGGATTAGCACAGTCTGTAGAGCAGTTGGGCAGCAACATAGGTAGAACCGAAAGAGGAGGGGGTAGCAGTGTTTTTCAAAGTCTACAGTGACTTTCAGGAGGGCTCCATTGCTCCATTGCTAATTGTCATTGCTGAAATAGAATTAATAGGGCAGGCTTGATCTTCTAAATCTGCAGTCCCATAATGTACAGTGTTATATAGGTAACACACAAAGAGGAGAGCTCCATTGCTCCATTGCTAATTGTCATAGCTGAAATAGAATTAATAGGACAGGCTTGGTCTTCTGAATCTGCAGTCCCATAATGTACAGTGTTATATAGGTAACACACTCCATTGCTCATTGTCATTGCTGAAATACAAATACTAGGGCCAGCAGGCTTTTCTCCTGACTTTGCAGTCAAATTGTACGGTATTATATAGCTTACGCACGATAAAACAATATTAACCAATATACTTTCGTTCATCCAACTATACGACTTTGACAATAGGTAACACACAAAGAGAAGAGCTCCATTGCTCCATTGCTTATTGTCATTGCTGAAATACAAATACTAGGGCTGGCAGGCTTTTCTTCTGACTTTTCAGTCAAAGTGTACGTGTTTATCAAAATGAATTTACAGCAGTACACAGAAGAGCAGGAGCACCAAGCAGCTGCTGCCACCAATCATGATGATAGTAATCCCTCTACGTCATCTGGCAAAGCCTGTGTAAAAGTGCACAGTGTTTTCAAGTCAGGGAAACAAAAATGTAAAAAAAACACCTTTTACCTTGGTCAAGAAACAAAAACCTGTAACTATCAACATCCAAAGAATGGTGGAGGATTATTTTAATTTTTTTTGAACTGTATAAAGACAACAGTTTTATTAACAAAGAACAACGTTGCTTGCAGAAGTAATGTAAGCATGGATGACTCAATAGAGGTGTATTTGTATTACCTTCCACTTTGCTGCTGTTTCATCAAGTGTTTGTAATCTGCACTTTGCATCAAAGGTAGCTAACTATATTATAATTTTGTGGGAATTGGGGCTGATTCGAAGCTCACTGATGAACTCGCTTTTTGCTAGGAATTACAATGGCTCTTTTTAGTGCATTGTCTGGCACCCTGGATTGGTTTGGGTCTGATAAAAGCACTCATCTCGGGGGGTCAGCGCTCGTTGTCACGTATTAGCTGTAGAATTACCTCAGTTATCCAGGAAACATCACTGATGACATCAAGCATTACCAGCAGTCATAAAACTTATAACAACACAAGCATGATCATAAATAAAGAACAAAACCCTTACATTTAATTGTAATTGGTGTATTACTGAATGTGCATGAATATGCCTACATATGTAACCTTTTTTACACTGGTATGGTGTAAGTACTTCTCACACATGCACTTAATTCTAATTTTCTCTCATTCTAGCCTAGTCGTCTTTTCTTGCAATGTCAATTAATGATAAGGTGTGGTTTAAAGTATAAAATTACCCATGCACATGCAAGTTTAATAAACAGATTAGTAGTTAAGATGAAAAATGTATTAGTGTATTGCAAAGGCAGATGTTAGAGGAATTGCAGCTAGACCATCTCACAATTAATTCCCACTCCTCCTTTACCACACTTTACTATATTGTATTAATAAATAAAGCTGACAGTGATTTACAGGTTTACATCAGAGCTGACCCTCACTCATCTTGTGGTTGACTCTCTGCCTCACAACCTGTGTACTGTCTCTTCCTGTCACATGGTCTCTTTTTTTTATTAGTCCACATGAAAAACGCACTCCACAGACACATGGGCTCTCATCGCTTTACTTGGGTAACTTGTCTCTGCCCTCTCTAAGGAAGCCAACCTGACAGTGTCATACTAGATGCACTATTGGTCTCAGCATGCCCATTAGTACTTTCCGTCTCCACTCAGTTTTGCACTAATCTTTAATCTCAGATTACAGGCTAATTTTTCTTTTGCTTACCACCTTTACAGTCACCACCTGTAAATCAGGAGAAATACTCATATACTACCAAAGCTCGGCTGTCATGCCCAAGGTTGGCACAACTAATTAAGTCAATCATGTGGCCATCATCTGATATACAGTAATTCATTAAATGGGGCACTACACACATATATTTTACCCTTTTAATATTATTTCAAACTGAATGGGCTACCCTAGAGCCAGTGACAAAGATCCCAATTTCTCTGCCTTAAAAATCAGGCTACAGGAACACTCTGGGGTGTATTTACTAAACTTATTTAGTACATTCTACAAAATGACAGCTAGAATCTGGTTGCTATAGGCAACATCTCAACTGTTTCAAACCCACAGTTTAGTATATATACCCCCCTGTTTCTTTGTGATTAAATCCCAAAAGTACACCATAGGCAAAGTGAACAGCTTGCTCCCTCATATTTTTCAAACTAAAGTTAGCTATTCTGGGCTGACTATTATGATTTCATAAATACTTTCCATATGGAATCATTATGAATAATTGTAATCAAATCCTTTAGCAAACACTGTTAGAACAAATTTAAACAAATGTATGCACTCAAGCAAACTGTAAATCTCATTAGCTTTGCAGTGGGGTCTGCCCAGCTCGCATCAAAGTGCATATTTACTCTCCATTCTCAGAAGGAACCTCCACATAGTGACAGAGTGGAAACATTGGAAGAGGTGCACTGACCATTAAAATACAACCAGCTAACATTTATAAACAGCCTTTTTAATATATGTAACGTTTCTGTGTTTCGCCTAGAATGCCACAGTAACCAGTGGTAAGTATTGCAGGTTACTACAGCTTAGCAAATGCAGGGAGGAGTGGTGGGCTCTCTGGGTTGTCCCTGGGATGTTCCACTCACCGATCTCCCCAGTCTGTATTAAAATGCAATGTCAGCAATAAGCACAGTGGTGTGTCCTCACTGCCTCTCAAAGAATCCAATGTTACATTTTTACACTGGGATATCTAAAGAACGGTAAAAGGCACAAACCCCATATAAAAATACAGTCCAGACTAAAAAATGAATCCATGCCAATTTTCTACCAGACAGTAATTTTAGGAAGCTAAGGTTCCAATTGGACAAAATTCAAAATAATCCCTCTTTTTTTAAGCTACTGTATTGCAAATAGACTGTTGGCTTTCATACATTAATTATATTTGGGTTATAATGGTAGGCTACAAACTTGGTGGTAATATTATCAAATGACCCCTCTCACCATATTCCCTTCGTAACTAGAAGTTGTTTACACTTACTTTACAGAGAAAGGAATTTGGCTTTGCAGTACTAACTGACATGTGATATTCGTTTACTATTGTTAAAATTCACTTGTAATCAATAAAGCAAAATAAGAATCCCACTGTCTAAAACATTAAGTTATACAATTACAAACTGTTTTAATAACCAAATAACAGCTGTTACTTACAGAACCACTTCCAGAATCTAACGGGTTTCATTAACATCTCACATAAATCCAAGAATATCACAAGACAACTATTTCCTGTTTGTCCCATGTTATTTTGCAAGTATAAGTACTGTATAAATGAGTTTCCCATGACACAGCAGATGTGGAAACAATCTTTAGATTGTGTAAAATTTAGGGCAACAGCTTTATGTACATCTTACACACAAATAGTTATTTAAGTTAAATTGTGTCTTAAAATAATAAACTTCATACCACAGATTCATTCTTCCACACACAAACCTCTCCTCAGGCATAACCATATCTCTTACCAACTAATAAATAAAGACACCGACAACTTCAGCTTTGGCTAAGCAAAAATTGTATACATAAAACATAACAGTGTGGTTGAGAGGGGATTTCTGCAATGGAAGAGACCCAGCATCCTTTGCGTGAGAATATATGGGCACACAAACCTAAACACTCCCACAGGATTCTATTGGCTGGAGATATCCAACAACTTAACCCTCAATGGGTAAGTGCTATGATTTTGAACATGTGTATAAGTTTAAGGGCATTTGACTTTATGTGCCTCACTTCACAATAGTTTTGTTCATCTCTTTTTCATTACATTCAACCGATCCATTATTATGTAGGGGCAAACACAGAATTTCTGGAAAGAGATTTCCAAATACTTGATTTCACAAGTGTTGCTTATCCAAATTGTGTTACCTAATTAATTGAGATGTTCACTGACCCCTGAGTTCTGGCTTTGGTTTTGGATCTGGATTAACTTCATGTTTTGGTTTTGACATAACCACCCTCTTGTGTTTTGGTTTTGGATCTGTATTTTTTAGAAAAATTGCTAAACTATGCTAAAATCACATAATTTTGCTCTTTTTTTTGTTTCTACATTATTATTAACTTCAATAACACTAATTTCCAGTCATTTGCATTCAATTTTGACCACCTCACAGGTCACAATATTATTTTCAAACACTTTCAGACAAATACTGCAGCGACCTGGCTGGATGCTAAGCGACAGGGCAATGACTCAAACACACGGCAGTTCCTAGCACATCTAGGACACATTGCCACACAGCAATGTCAGTAAAAAAAAGTGGTGCAAGATGGAATTTCAAAAATCATGAAATCAGGACATTCATACACTCCCAGAACCTGTGCCAATATGTCCGCTGCCCCTTCTGCATCACCAGAAGGGAAACAGCACAGAGTATTTTTTTGGACTGCCCCACTGCACACACACTGTTGGATGCCTTGGACCATGAACTTAAGGACAGTGTGGTTTGAAAAGTGGAGATGTTGCCTATAGCAGTCAATCAGATTCTAGCTATCATTTTGGAGAATATACTAAATAAATGATAGCTAGAATCTGATTGGTTTTTCAAACCCGCCGGAAAACTCTCAGCTTCATACATTTACCCCCTGGAGACATTCAAATGATGATTTATAAGAAGAGATTAAAGCATTTAGTTTTTTCATAGTTCCATTTGATCCCATCTGATGATGTCACCTGGTTACAGCTGTTAAAAGAGGAGCAGGTGAATCATAGTATTTCATAACATAGCGCTGGCATCCATGATGCATAATTTAACAGAATTGTGATGTCCAAGAACTACATCTCCAAGCATGCTTGTGGATGAGTGCTTGTACCCAGAGTCACACAGAGATGGAAGAAGAAGAAAAGTAGAGCTTGAGAACAGAGAAAGGAAGTGTGAACCAGGCATAGAGACATGAGATGGAGACAGAGACAGAAAAGACCTATCAGAGTCTGCAAGCGGTGTTCGTGAGTGAAGCACCAGGAAGTGAGAGAAGGAGATCAGAGGAGGAATTTAGGCGAGAGTGGATGCAACTGCTGGAATCCATAACTGAGAGGAGCCTTGCTGCCAGTGGAAGCTGGGACCAGTGGGATAAGTAGTATCCAATTACTATATTACGTACTTAAATGGACTAATTTTTGTGTTGTTGTTAGTTAGACAGGGAACTGGGGGGCATGCCTAAAGATTTATTTGTAAAAACCCTTTTGCAGGTCTATGCTTTAGTATTAAGGGTACAGTGCAGGGAGAGATAGATAAGAGCTTTGGGACTGAGACACTAAGAAAGAAAAAGTGAAGAAACCATAAAAGCAAATCCTTTTCAGTGGAAAATGATACAATTGGGAAATATGACACAGATTAAAGTAAAGGAAACAGTGAGTTGCTTCATCATAGTGAAAAGAAGGGAACCGCCCGCATTTACTACATGTGTTTCGGCATCCATATTGGATTGACCTTTTGTAAAAAAGAAGTGTTGTTCATAAACTCTTCAGGAGAGAGCTATTATTCTGTCAGGAAAGGATAATAAGAAGTATTACTGTAGCAAAATAAATCCTCTGTGCTTCACGCAACATTATCCAATGAAGATACTACTGAATCCTTACTAAGGTGGACGCACTGCGCAGAAGGTATTATGGTGAATTGGTTTTGAATGCAGTTTTGGTTCTAAATCTTCTGTGTGTTTTTTTGGGGGTTTTTTAGAGGCTTTGCCCAAGAATCATTAAAGGTTTTGGATCTGGATTTAATCAAAAATTGTGAAAAATAAGTAGAATTATGTGATTTTGAGCTGTTTTTGCTCCTATACTACTATTTATAGCATTAACATGATTTACAGTTAATTTTGTATTGATCTCTTCACAACTGTCCAAATTTTCACCAATTTTGGCCAAAGTTTTTCTGCTGACCCTCTCCAATGTGTCACGCATGCTGCCGAACAGTTACTTTTTAAATGAGAATGTAATTGATTCATTCATTCATGATCTGTTAGGAACCCCGCTAGCCGGCACAACACAACCCGGAGTCTACTCTACCAGTCAGGTATTCACTGGAGCCCCTGATGGTGGGGACAGACTGGGCTGCAGACTGGCAGAGGGTCGTGAGGTGTGCACCGACTAGGGAGAACCCAAGCCAGCGGAGTGGAGTCCAAGCAGAGGTCAGAGGCCGGCAGCAGACAACGGTATCAAGGAATAAGCTGAGGTCAGAGGTCACAAGCAGACAGGGAGGTAAGTATTCAAGCCAAAGGTCAGGGTCACGAGATTCACAAGCGGGGTCCAAATTCAAGCCAAGGGTCATACACGGGTAAGCAATAACAGGGTCCAATAGACAGGAACAAGCAGGGAGCAGGCTAGCAGACTAGATACAGAACTATAACCGGCAGTGAGGCTGCAGACCTCACTGCCTTAAATACTAGTGGCCACCAATCAGAGCCTAGCTCTGAATCACACACAGCCCCCTGCCTGATTAATGTATCAGGCGTTAATCAGCCCACAGGCTTGTTAAATGAAGCCCCAGGATGTCTAACTACAACATACTACCTTCTGCGCATGCGCGCCCGGCTTCCTCCGTTGCCGGGACGCAGCGCAGGGCACAGAGCTTCCGACCGTTGCCTTGGCAACGGTCAACCAGGATCCGGAAGTGACGCCCCAGTCGTCATGGCGACGGCCGAGACGTCAGAGGAAGGTAATGAGTGTCGCGACGGTGCCCGCGGCCGCCGCGACTTTCTAACAGTACCCCTCTCTTGAGGAGGGGTCAAAGAACCCCGCCACCCAGGTTTCTTAGGGAATTTTTTGAAAAATTCCTTTAAATGTTTAGCAGCATGAAGCCGTCTTTGTGGAACCCACGACCGCTCTTCCAACCCACGATTCCTCCATTGAACTAGAAAGTGTACCTGCCCCTGCACTCTCTTAGAATCGAGGATCTTATGAATGATGTATTTGTTCGTGTTCCATACAGAAAAATTCGAAGACTGGAACTGATTCGAGTATAACACAGGTTTAAGCAGAGAACAATGGAAGGTGTTGGGGATCCTCAAGGAACCAGGGATTTTCAATCTGAATGCTACAGCATTAATCTTCTTGATAATGAGGAAAGGACCGATGAATTTAGGCCCTAGTTTTTTGCAAGGCTGTCTGAGCCTGATATTGCGTGTAGAAAGCCACACTTTCTGGCCCACTTTGAGGGAGCAGGTGGTACGGTGGCGGTCCGAACATTTTTTTGCAAAAAATGAGGCTTGTCTCAATGATGACTGTACTTTTCTCCAGATAACTTTGAGATCCCTGGCCGTGGAACGAATTTCTGGAATACCAGCGGACTTGAGAGAGTATAAGGAATTAGATCTGGGGTGAAAACCAAAATTGCAGTAAAATGGAGAGGTTTTGGTAGATGAGTGACATGAATTATTATACGCAAATTCTGCCCAGGGTAACAGAGAAGACCAGTTATCATGAAATTCCGAGGTGTAACATCGTAGGAACTGTTCTAAGGACTGGTTAACCCTTTCGGTTTGCCCATTCGACTGAGGATGGTAAGCAGATGAGAGGCTTATCTTGATCCCAAGAACTGTACAAAAAGATTTCCAGAATTGTGCCACGAATTGGGAACCGCGTCAGAAACGATGTCAGTAGGAAGTCCATGAAGCCAGAATATATGCTGGATGAACAGAATGGCCAGATCTCGAGCACCAGGGTAGTGGTATAAAATGTGACATCTTGCTGAAGCGGTCAACTACCACCCAGATGGTGTTGTGACCTGCAGAGAGTGGCAGGTCAACTATAAAGTCCATAGACAAGTGTGTCCAAGGTTTTGCAGGGATAGACAATGGAAGCAACTGACCTACAGGACGACTCCTGAGAACCTTACTCCTGGCACAACCCTCACAAGAGAGGACATAACTCTTGACATCAGCGGGCAACGATGGCCACCAGACAGTACGGGAGAGGATCTCCAAAGTCTTCTGTATTCCAGGATGTCCAGCAGTCTTACTATCATGTGCCTCAGCCAGGACTGCTTTCCTTAAATGAACAGGAATGAATAAGCATCCTACCGGAGTGTTATCAGGAGCTAACCTTTGAAATCTTTGCAGGGTGCAACTCAGGTCTTGGGTTAACCCAGCATGGATCATGGAAGTGGGAATGATGGGTTCAGGACTAGTAACTGGAACATGATGTGCCAGGAAGCTTCTGGACAGAGCATCTGCTCAGACATTCTTAGAACCTGGACGGTAGGTGATCACAAGGTTAAAACGGGTGAAGAACAGCGACCAACGAGCCTGTCTGGGGTTTAGGCGTTTGGCCGACTGTATGTATTGTAGATTCTTGTGATCAGTTATAACAGAGATCTGATGTGTAGCGCCTTCTAGCCAATGTCGCCCCAGAAGTCGTGGTATTGTGAGGGAAGTTGCTAGCTCTGAATCACACACAGCCCCCTGCCTGATTAATGTATCAGGCGTTAATCAGCCCACAAGCTTGTTAAATCAAGCCCCAGGATGTCTAACTACAACATACTATCTTCTGCGCATGCGCGCCCGGCTTCCTCCGTTGCCGGGACGAAGCGCAGGGCACAGAGCTTCCGACCGTTGCCTTGGCAACGGTCGGCCAGGATCCGGAAGTGACGCCCCGGTCGTCATGGCGATGGCCGGGACGTCAGAGGAAAGTAATGAGTGTCGCGGCGGTGCCCGCGGCCGCCGCGACTGTCTAACATGATCCCTATGTTTTCTCCAGTTAAACCACCAAAATGTTGGCATTTGTTGGAACCCAAACAAATCAAGCACTTCAGTCACAGAAGTCGCAGTCCCTGTCGCTGAAGTGCTTGGCTTGTTAAACTATGTGCATGTTCCTTTTCAGCATATGGTTGGTGGGTGGTCCCATGGACAATGCTATCTTGACTTTCTCCCTTTACCATCATCCCTCTCATCATTTTTTAAATGTCTACTAATGCCGCTATCCATAGTTGTGGTCTTGTGTCCACTCTCATCTTAATGAAGGATTTTGTTACTCTGACATTGGTGCATTTGCTTTCTCTAAATCAATTAAAAACAAATAAAAACTAATGAATCAGTATATACGGTTCTCTCACTCCATCACATAACATAATTCTTCAGCCATCATAGCTCTATGTTTACAAGTATCCTTTGCTTGTGCCAATTTCTGTCCTCCTAATTCCTCAGAATGTGGACTTGCATTGTTCTGTCAAGACCGATGCTTTTGGCAACCGAATCTGCATCAATATCAGTTATACATACTTACTTGTATGGAAAGGCCAACTATTGGCCTGACTATTATCTGAGCTGTCTGTTTTACATATTTCTTACACTTCACTAATATAATATATATGCATTATTTCTACATTCCATATTTATATATATATTCAATATTTAAATACATGGGTCCTCAGTACTGCCTTTGCTGCAAGTCTCAGGCAGTCCAATTTACCCTGGGGTTCTGTAAGGTGAGGGTTCCAGTCGCACAACCACTGCATTTTCAGTTCTCCTATAGGTCCTGTTCCCCAGAGGCACAAGCACCTCAGGCTCCAAACACCACCGACCTTCAGTCATGGGACCAAGGAGACTCACCCATTCAGGGCATCCCAAATTAACCTTACTAGGTCAGATAATATAAATGACATTTTAATCTCAAACTGCACATGGTAACTGGATGTAGATAGACATGGCAACTGGCAAATATAGTTCCCTTTATCAAGGGCAGAATTATGGCACAGATCTACCTTACTTGTAGCATATAAGTAAAACAAGGTATTGAGAACTCTGCTCTTGGCTACCAATGCATGTTCTGTCCATTGAGAAGTGCATAGTACTAGTCTTTGAAGTTTTTGGTATGGGAGCAAGCCACCTTCATTTATTTACTTTTACACTATCATAGTATGGGGAACATGATTCACATTTTATCTCTGGGAAAACTTATTGAAAATATTTTTTAAAACACTTAAGCTTTCAATTCATAATAATCAATCCCTCTTACTCATTTCCGTGCCCCCATGATCCTTCTCCTCTTGCAAACAAGAGTTTATATATTTTCTCATGGTCGAGTGCAGTTCTAGACCAAAAAATGGAAAGTCTAAAGAAGTTTGTCACTTACCAGGCAGGTCCTTGATGTAAGCAACATATGTGCTGAATAACATGGTTAAGTTCACATATCTTGTTTAATCTTTTATCTAAATCTCATTCCTTCAGCATTTCAAATTGTAATAATCAATAATTGGTATGTCCACCAGCAATTAGTAGATATTATAACATCTACTGTATATAACAACTCACCTGCTTGGTCAGGATCAGTCTTTGAGAACCAGGCAGTATTCCTTTTAAGCATGACAAATGCTCTCCATTGATATCGATAGCATTATTGTTGTAACTCATTTGCCTGCCCACACTTACCTGTGTTTATGGCGATCTCTATTAGTAAGGAGAGAGTTTGTCTGTATCATTAGCAATTTATTTATTTATTTTACATTTTATTAAATATTATTAACTGATGGTTTCACCGCTTTCCTATATTTTCTTCTAACTTCTGTATTGACAGACCCGGATATCTGTCTATAGGGAGCTACGGTCCATTGTTTACATACTATTTATATGATTTCTTAGCGCCTGAGATTTTATATTTGCTTGGTAACTATCCGTTTATTGGGCTGCTAAACTGATTGTTCAGTGTCTGAGCTACATTATTCCATATCATTATGTCAACCTTGACATAATGTGCCTGCCCACACTTACCTGTGTTTATGGTGATCTCTTTCAGTAAGGAGAGAGTTTGTCTGTATCATTATAGTGATCCATACAATTTACTCACGGAGTCTTCTAAGTTCTGTATTGACACACCCAGATATCTGTCTATAGGGAGCTGCGGTCCATTGTTTACATGTTATTTATATGATTTCTTACCGCCTGAGAGTTTATATTTGTTTAATTAGTAGATGTGCTGTACTATTTCTGCTTATATTATAATTTAAAGACACTAATACCTCAATGCTGCAACTATGATTGTCATAATTTTTAACACAATTATTGAAACATTTTGTATCTTTAGTTGTAACATCAAGGCAGCAATAATGTTCCAAATATATTATAACAAATTATGAGATCTATATGTAAACTAGCCCCTTATTACTCTAGTAAATTATCTTAATTAACAATTTGATATAAAAATTTAAATAAAAACTGGTAAACTGATCTTTCCCTCTTCGTATCTTTATCTCTTTCATCGTGACACCTCAGAACTGAAAAATGCCAACACTATGTCCTGAAGCCACAGCATTTGCTGTGCAGAAAGCCTTGTCTTACAGGCTGGTACAGGAGTCAAGCAGTCTAACTAGGTGTAAAAAAATCTCTCCCTGACAGGACACATGCCACAGCAGGGTGCCACGGTAGAGCAAATGACCAGGGGATATGTCATCATAGTTAACTTAACTTTTCCTTTGTTTCCTCAGGGAGTTCAGAAATTACCCAAAATGATATCTTGACTTCTTAACTTATGATCTTATGTTAATCATGAAACTTTTATTAATCGGCTTGCTCCTCATTGGACTCGTTCCATATGCTCATGAACTGTTGTCCAAAAGAGCATTACTTGAGCATTAGAAAAGGCAAAATAACATTGTACTAATTAGAGTCAATATCCTTTAAAAAAAAAGGTATTTCCGATAGTCTGCCCTGTGCACATGTAGTTGCATGGGAGCTCTCTGGCAACAACTCTGAAACCTATTGTCGAAGTCAAATAATTGGATGCAGTAAATGAAATTGATTAATGTCGTTTTACTGTGCGACTAGTACTAGTACACACTTACACTCACACATTCTCTTGAAAATTGTTCACCTTAAAATAGGTCCAACACACAGTCATTTATAGTCAGATTTAGTAGGATTTATAATTAAATATAACAACGTTAAAAGCACTTTATTGAGATCTATGGTTCAGGATACAGGAAACATATAATGTTTGGTATCATTCTAATCCCCTTGTGTATTGTGTGTGTAATGTAAGTAACGCAATGTATTCAAAGCTTGTTTATCATTCTGTGTTGTTAAACCGAATGTCCATTTTGTGTAATACAAGGAGCGCTGATTAGAATTAGGGACAAGAATGAAAAAATTGTTTCTGCTTGTTATCATTGTGCGATTTAATGTGATTTGTTTAGCATAGCGAATGCTTTTCCTGCATTGTTGACACGTGTTTAAGCAGTCGTTTTGATAGATAATCCTGTTCTATTTTATAATCAATTGTTAAAACCTCTGCAAGCTTATTACAAACATCGGGGAAAGTATTTTTCTGCAAAGAAAACAAAGGTGTATATGTATGTGAATTGTGTGATTGTGAAGATAAAGTTGAGGATCCAGGCTATTGTTGAAATAGACAGGATATAAAGATAACCTGAGGGACAAAGTTTCTGTTGAAAGAAACAGGATATAAAGAGACGCCGTAGTAAACATGGTATACTGTGAAACGAAAACGAGGGTTTTTCATCGCAATCCCAACAGTAGTCTCAAACTTTAAAAATAAAACAAGCAATGTATATCCAATGTTAAGCTATTTTAAAGTTAATGTTTCTGAAGAAGATGGTGAACCAACCGTTATTTCAGTCATTGGCCATGCTATTAACGTGCAAGAAGTTCCACACAGACAAGGAAAGGGAGCTGTGCCACCAGCAGGGGCAGCGGCTGAAATGGATGAGAGTAGTGGAGAAATTAATAGCCAGGGGTCAAGTTATACCTGTAATTCTACAAATAGGTATGTTAACTGTTAATCTGTGTTAAGTGTAACTGTTCAGGTTTAAAGATGAGTAACTCAAATGTATATTTTCTTTTGTGTTTGTGTATGATGTGTGTGACTGAATTTAAAAAACAAAACAAAAAAACAAAAAAAACAAAGCTCTGCAATAGAAAAAAAAGACCAGTTTTTCAAACAGTCTGAAGAAGCTTTTGTTTTTATTCCATTCATAAAGTGCAGCCAGGAAAAAGAAGTGTATAAAAGATATTGGTGGTGTCCATGCAATGGCTTATATTCAGAAATCCTAGAAAATAAGGTCACATGTAGGTGCTATTCAGTATGTGAGAGACGTCCATTGTGTCAAGACAAATGGTCTTAGTTAATTGACCCTGACTGCAATGAGGCTATATAGCCTTAGAACAAATGAAGGATTGTAGATAAACATTGCAAGGAAATTTTCCTGCTTAGAAACAATTGTCACCAAGGAATGAAAAGAGACTAAGTTTTTTTTTTGTTTTTGTTTTGTTTGTTTTCTGTTGTCTTATGTTTATTTTATGTCGTGAAGTGTGTAAATACTCTGCTTCTAATGTTTTATGTATTCCAGAAAGACACACATGGGAGATATAGAGTATGCATCACAAAGGGTTAATTTTGCACTTCTCTATTATAGCCACAAGTTTATTGCAATGTTTTATAGTTATTACGATCATAGATACCAAGTTCTATATGAGCTAACGATGGATGACGCTGGATTGGATGGGTGATGTAACTCCCTGTTAAACTTACTAAGAATGGGGGAGGGGTCATAGACTAGTTAATAGCTAAGGGGAATAGTGAAATAGTAGAGCCATTCCCAATAGTGCCCATTCTAGCTGTCATTTCGCTGTAAATCTCCTTCTCTGCTTTTCTATTGTTCTGCAAGTCACTTCAATATTATTCTTCCTCTTGCTGTCTTATTTCCTGTTCTTAACATTTCTAACTGTCAGTATCTCATTCTTTTCTTATAAAAAGATACAAAATATATAGACACTGTCCCAAAGGTCCAATACTAGAGTTATTGTTTCACCCACGGGACTAAGATGCTTTTGACAACGGACAGAATTAGGGCTGCACACACTACACTGACATAGTCATGAAGGTAGCTAAAGGTTTTAGTTTTTATGTTTATAGAAGCTGCTAATTTTAAGCAGGAGTTTTGATGTGGAAATAAGATTTGTTTTATAGATTGCATGTGGTATCTGACCTCTTAAGTTCTGCCTAAACTACATATGTCTCCTGAACAAAGTGTGCCTCTAGATGCACAAAGGATTGAAGGAAGGAGACAGGAGACTAGTTGAAGGTGAATTAGGCAGACATACAGATATGCATGACTGTGTGGAACATTTGATTAAGATTATTGCCACAAGACCTAACATAAGTGAAACCCTTTAGAAAATGTAAAATTTTCATGTTTTATATTTTTCATAGTAAGACAGACATGTACTGAATGTTATAATTGAAGAAAGGTGCTAGAAAAATTGACCCCTTTGCCCTCCTCACTTAGCCAGGTAGCTGAACTTGTGGGATTGAGAATGGCACATGAGTTGGCAGAGGGTAAATCAATTGCTGTACATTGGTTTTCAGTATTTGCCTAGGATAGGGGGCGATGTTGAGGTGACTGAGTAACTTATATGACAATAACCGTACATGAGTAAAACACTCACATTACATGAAAGATTTGTGACAGTAACACAGTTTGCAACTGAAGTAGCTGTGATTTAAGTTAAAGTTTACACACATGACAGGGCGGACATAGCTGTCAAGTGGGTAGCAGGTTGAAACATGACAACTGACAAATCTATGTCTTGTTTTTTGTTTGTTTGCTTTTTTTAAAATTGTAAACACACATGAATTAGCTAATATATGAGATTTGTGTTACCTGAAGAAAAAAGTGGTCTGGAAGATGAAGGGATGTGGTCAGAAGTCCTCTGGACCCTGGAGAGAAGGACAAGGTAGGCCTGTGGCTCCCAGAGTGTATCTTCCAGGCCTAGCTGAAGCACCACATGATATGACACAGCTGGGAAAATAGAGTAAACGGTACTAGCTAGAACACATTGAATAGAATGATAGTTGAAACTAGATTGGAGTGGGCGGTAGATTTGGCCACTAGTCCTCTCCACTATCAGAATCACTCCTAAGCCACCTCTTAAACCTGTTACCTTTTGAAAATACTTTTGACTTTCCCTGAGATGAGTTTATAATAATGTAAAGGAAAACAAATAGTGAGACAGCAACAAAGGACGCTGGAAACACTGTCTCCATATGCGTTATACTAACTGTTATGAAGTTGGACTGGGAGAGTATATTATGAACTGTAATTTCCTATGCTCAAGTTGTTTGACAGACAGGTACCAAGTGTTAAGGACCAGCATCACATCCCTAGGAGTAGCAGAGAGACACTTGTACACATTCCATCCACTGGAGAGGCGTCAACATCCGGAGAAAGGTCCAATTACACTCGTGAATCTGTCTCGGGAGACAAAAGATCGCAGTTAACAACACCTGAGCCAAGGACTTTGCAAAGACTGTTATCCATCATGGAGCAGCAGTTTTTCCTGTTTTTCCCTGTTCAGTGTTTCTCTCATCACATTCTCTTTTCAGGACAATTTTCAATTCTTTCAATTGTGAACAGGTGACAGAGGCTGGTTCAGGTGGTGATATTGAGCAGATGGGGATGAAGGAGAAGTTGTTAGCACAACGGGTCCAGCCAATTACTCTATTCAATTAAGGGGTAAAAGAAAAATATGCTAACCTTGGAGTTCGGAGACAGTGTGAGGGGCTATTGTCTGAAGAGTATTGTGTCCGTAAGTACTTTGACCCCATAGTTGAAGAGAGGTGCATCCATCGATGCTAGTCCAGTAATAATTCGGACTCGAGTCGGCACCCATGAGAATGATTATCATTCTTGGGTGGGTACGCTTTCAGACCAAACTGAGTGCTGGGTGTGCTCTCACGTGCCTCAGAGACTACATCAAGTAGGACTAGTTCTCTTTCCACTAAATATTTAGAAAGTACCCGAATTATGGGATAGGAGGCCAGTAGGGAAAAGGTAATACAGCTAGGACCCTTAGTTTGAAGTCTCCCAATATTCGGCAGGCCGATCACCATTTCACGTACGGGAGACTGGGAAGAACAAACACACAATAGTCTGCACCACAAGTGTTGATGAAAAACCAGTTAATATTATTAGAGTGTATTTACTAACACAGGTTGAAGGAGATCATAAATGATTGTTGACAGACATAGGATGATGTTATTGGTGAACATGTATTATCTAAATGTCATCTAAGCTAAAAGACATGCTTCGGACCGAAGAACATGCTAGGCATGAAGAACGTTAGTAGAACTCTCTATATTGTTGATACATATTCTATAATACCTCGTATCCTTCCAGATAATGTATTACCTATGTGGGTAAAGTGCATACCGAAGGTTAACTCCGAGCGCTAAAGGTATATGTTCCATAGGAAAAGAAAATTGTTTCTAAGATTGTGACTCTCTTTTATGGTAACCTGACTGATATCCACAGACAGTGTGGTTATACGTAAAGGGGGACATACCTTACAGAACAATGAAACATACTACTGAGATCCTGCAATAAAATCTTTAGGGTGATAGTTTTGTGCACTATCAAAGGGTGGAGCTGTCGAAGTCAAATAATTGGATGAAGTAAATCAAATTGATTAATGTTGATTTACCGTGCAATTGCAATTAGTACGCTACATGTTGTGATGCAATTGCACGGATAAATAACGCGCACAAACACTTACAATCACACATTCTCTTGTAAATTGTTCACCTTAAAATAGGTCCAACACTCAGTCGTTTATAGTCAGATTTAGTAGGATTTATATTTAAATATAATAATGTTAAAAGCACTTTATTGAGATCTAAGGTTCAGGATACAGGAAACATATCATGTTTGGTATCATTCTAATCCCCTATTTATCCACAGAGATCTGTTCCTATCGGCTAAGAGATCGCACCTTGCTTATGCGAGTTATGGATGATAGGGAATTAATGATCAGAATGGTATTGTGTGTGTAATGTAAATAGACCAGTTTGAACCAGCTTTGTGGCGGGAATATGCAATGCAGCTGTTGGACAGCTTACCCCCACCCTTTGAGGGCATCGTTTGAACTGACCTATGTCCTGCATTATACCAGACTGTCCTGAATACTGAACCAATGTAAACATGCCAAGCCATCTCTATTGCTTTCAATGTAACACCAATTGTATATATACTGACCTCTGGGACTAGCATAAGTCTTCTTAGCAACAGACTTCAGGATTGAATGACTGTATTCTGGATCCAGGGCCCTGCATATGCAATCGGCTGTACTTATATTATTGAATTGTTATTTGTTGCATCCTGCTATATTTTGCTATTAAATCTAATTGTGCGTTGGAACCACACAAATCGCAGTGGACAATATTTATTGGTAAGCGATAAAATAACTTTAATACTATGTACATAGGTGTTCTGTGAAGCAGAAAAACTAAACTGCTCAGTGCAAAAGTGTAAATGTCACTTCAAATGATAGCCTCCTGTCATTTTAGAATTAGCCCTTTCAACATTTCTTCTCCACCCCCTTCAGTTTTTTTCTAAAGTACTGCTGAATGTTGCCCTATTTATGGTTTAAACTAATAATGAAAGGGAAGGACCATCAGGACTGCCATTAATACTAGTGGCACTTTTGAAGCCGTGTTGAACCTTGTTCTACATTGGGCAAAGTGCTCCTAGTAATGTGCTTCTCTGCCAAAGTGCAAATGTAAGATGAAAGATGTGCAGTATTAGTGTAAGATGAGACCCAATCTCCACCAGCACTGAGCTGGTGTAAAAATCAAAATGACCATGCACGTCTTCACATAGCAAAGAACAACCCTAAAAGCTCCCTCTTACCTCTTTATTTCCCTTTAATAATCTCAGTCAGCAAATTGAAAATATGTTTTTCAATTGATACAAAAAACACTTTGCACTTGTGCAGCTACTCTGTGGTTCACAAAGAATGCCCTAACTTTGCTCAACTCCTCACACTAGGTAGTGTAAGACTCTGTTCCTCTGCAAACACCACCACCTTGTTCCATAAACCCATGCGCTATGGTTGGAATCCAGGAGCAAATCAAAGCACACAGGGTTTTGCCCCTTATCTATCATACGCTTTGTAAATGTGCCCACTGTTGTAAAAGACAAAAATTGGAGGCATACCAAGACAAAACTTGGTGATACAACTCTACAACGCTAGTTTAGTAAATTTGCTATCCAAGTATTCTCAAAATCAAATATTAGTCACCTGTGAGGTTAAAAAGTTAAATCAAAATAGCTTGCATATGCTGCAATGCCAGTGTTTGGACTTCAACTAATCTTTTCACAAGATGCAAGTTTATTTGGAAATATAAAAGCATGTTGACTGCTACTGAAAAGAATGTTCTTTGAAATCGTCTCTTGTCTAAAATTCCTTAAGAAAGCCATAAAATATACTACTACAATTGTTTACCTGTCAATCGAATTTGTAGTTGACTTCATCCATGTGTTAACATTGTAGAAAATTCCCCAAATATTTTATACATCCTCATCATTTTAGGTAATGGTCTTGGATGTAGTTTAGCCTGGATGTAATATATATGTACTTTTTCATTTCTTAGTAGTATTTGTTACTTAACAGAATATTTGTAATATCTTTGTTTTGATTGGAATGGAACAATCACAGCAAAACTAACATTTCAGAGGGAGAATTTATTTTAGCTCACCTGAGGATCTGAGGAGGGGGATCTCTATGTACTAGAATAATAAATCATACTCAAAAGGATCCTACAAGTGACCTAAGTGGTCTGTCTCAGTCTTGCCATTGTGTGGTATGGTGGTAGGATTCCCAATATAAAGACCACTGAGAGAACGTAAGTGGAACAAAGTGGTTCTTATTTAACACAGGTTACGCAGGTTTAGGATGCAATAAATGGTAAGTAAACAGCAAGTGCAGCAGGGTATGGCAGTGTAGCATGGATAACTCAGGAAGCCTCAGATGCAGAGAACGATCAATAGTAATACAGTTCAGAGACAGTGCTGAGAAGCCGGATGACAAGGTCAGGATAAATCACGGGCAGGGGTGCACTGGCCATCTGGCACTTCTGGCAAATGCCAGAAGGGCCGATAGTTAAATGGGCCAATCTGTCTGCCCAAGCAGCAGCAGCTACCGGCAACACATTTTTTTCCCTACCGGCACACAAGCACCGGGGCCCCCTATGTCAGCTCCAAAATCCTCTCAAGGGGGTACAGTGTAGTGGCTGACGGCTGGCCCCTCCTCCAGGACCAGCCACCTACACACTCTCCCTATGTTAGGTCTCCTCCTCCGCTGTCCCATGTTGCTAGAGCAGCACCAAAGGCAGACAGAAAAGTCTCCAACACAGCACAGATAAAACAAGGTAAGTGTGAAAGGAGAAGGGGGTTAATTTAATATAGTACACAAGGGAAGGGAGGGGGGTCTTACTAAAATGTGTGATGGAAGTGTGTAGGGGGGTCTTAATATAATGGTCGTGGGAAGTAGACTATTAATTTAATGAAGTGTAGGTGGGAGTTAATTCATGAATGGGTGTTATTTTATTTGTGGGGTGTTGGTGGGGCAATTTAAATTATTGGTGGTGCAATTTAATTTAATAGTGGAGCATATTAATTTAAGATGGAGTGATGGGACCTTTAATTTAAATCTGGGGTGGTTTGGGACTATTGATTGAATGTGGGGCTGACTTTTGGGAGGAGGGGTATTTATTACATGTGAATATGACTTATTTAATGCCGGGGATGGTTGTGGGAAATGGTTATATTTATTAAACATAAATGTTAATAATTTATCATTTTAAGGCAACGAATGAATCACAGGTGTCAGGACTCCAGGTTACTCAGGAGGCAGGAGGCACCAGAGGAGTTACGAGTATCAGGACTCCAGGTTACTCAGGAGGCACTGGATGATCAGCAGGCAGAGAAAGTGTGGTGGTCTGCAGGAAGGAGTTCTTGGCGGTTCAGGCAGGCAGACAGCCAGGAGACTGGATCAGACACAGAGGTGTAACAATTGGAGACACAGGAGCTAGGCAGTTGTATAGCTGGAGATGTCACAGACTGTAGTTGCTGGATTGCTATTGGTGCAATGGAATG
Source organism: Mixophyes fleayi (assembly GCF_038048845.1). Lineage (NCBI taxonomy): Eukaryota > Metazoa > Chordata > Amphibia > Anura > Limnodynastidae > Mixophyes > Mixophyes fleayi. Next base: position 257,325,532 of record NC_134404.1, on the reverse strand, counting down.
CAGGCAAAGTAAAATAGCAGGTTCAAACAAACCAGAGGACTAAGCCAAACAGTCCATTGCGATACCAAGGAGAAGACAGAAGAGAAGTCACAGCAAAGCCGGGTTTGGGTCATAGGATGAGGTGCAATACAGCGAGCCAAGCAGGGGTCAATACAAGGAAATCAATCAGGAATCATATGCAGGAAAACTAGGAGTAGTTAAAGCAAGAGAAGTACTGGCTGGGTGAGGCAGTATTTTAAAGACCATAGACAGGTGCTAAGCATGCCGGAGAAACAAGCTTAGCTCTAGCAGGTTGGAGAACAGTCCAAGGACCACAGTGGCCCCTTTGGTGGAATAGTGGTACTGCAGGCTGGATATGACAGTGTCCAGACAAATCCCTTGCAGACAAGATCAGGGAAAGGCACAGCAGCAACTAGATACAGGGTTGCACCAGAGGCAGATTGTGACATATGGTTTGCTAAGAGAGAGTGTCTTCTGTTTTATTTTGTTTATTCTCATTTGATAACCTCCAGCTGAGTGTTTGGGTGAGGTCCTATGTTCTGAAATTCTGTCACAGGTACATGGCAACCTAAGCCGCAATTAAAAAGTGCTGGGACATATATATATATATATATACATATATATATATATACATATATTTTATACATTTATATATATATATATATATGCACAAAAAACAGACTTAATGTTTCAGACACTATATTTTCTTAACAGAGAAGTCGCAGTTGGTTACTTATGTTACATGAAAAGTACTTTATTATTAAGCCAGATATCATGGTAGTTTAAGTACAGAACAGAATGTAAATGAATTAGTCATGTTTGAAGTGAAGAATTATAACCATGATTTCCGTGGGAAAGCCACAATTTTTGGTAACCTAAATGGGAATTTCCTCTCAGGAAAGGCATATGTTCTCATTTGAAATGGATATGTTTGGGTGGATCTAGCCATAGTTTAGGTGGGCTGGGGCACATGTTGTCTCCAGTCCTCTCAGGAAATGATGTCAGGGAGTCAGTTGAAGCTAATAAAAGCTCAGTTAGCAGTTTATCAGGGATGAGAGGTACTATTTTAGCAAGTTACTAAAAATATATATAAAAAGTAATCCAAACAATACGTATTTAACATGAAAATATAAATAAAAAATGCTTGCAATATAAACTGGTTGATAAAAAAAAGTGGATTGCTGTAGTTCATATTGATCTGGCTAAGTGACATTTTGTAACTTTATTTTCATTATATAATCAATCGATCAAAAAAGATCAACACACTTAAAGGTACGGGGTCCGAATTTTATAAATTTAATTTAGAAAACAATTAAATAAAAACTAGTACATACATTATATGTTAATATAAATATGCAAATATATGTAAGATATGTAATTACATATATATACAGCTTTAAATTAAAGAGAGGGATATAAATAAAGAAAAAATTGTTTTTCTGGGCTGAAGATTGCAGCACATGACCACCTATGCAAAGGGAACATAGGCCTAGAGGTGAAATGATTCTGCATTGTCTACATGTTCTCCTCCTCCCAAAACTATAGAATGAATTCAGCAATTGTTGGGGCCACAAGTGTACTGCATACTTGCCAACTCTCCCAGAATGTCCGGGAGACTCCCGCATTTTGCGAGAGCCTCCCGGAATCCCGGGCGAGTGTGGCAATCTCCCGCATCTGGATAATTCTGCCCACTTCCTAGTGAATTAAGTCCCAAACGCAGCGATTCAACAGGAATCGCCCCGCCCCCCAGTTACGCCCACCTCCTCCGCAGGCTCCCGGATTTGAAGATCAGAAAGTTGGTAAGTATGGTGTACTGTTGCCTCACCCTGTGATAGCTGAGCTCTCACACTGATGATATCATGTTCCATGAAACATACATTCATTGAGAAACATTTACTATCCACAAAAAATGCAAATCAGACATACGTAAGTGCACCCCCACATCCACTTATAAGAACTGCTCCTGTAAAATGTTGATGCACCTACTTTTACAGGATTGTGGTTGCACAAGTAAATACGCATGGTGCAAAGCATCCTAACTGGGTTTTAGTAGTTATGTGACACTTGAGCATTTTAATGGTTTTATTATTATAGTTGTATTTGTGTGCTTATAAATACGTGTACTTTCATCAGATGAAACAGGATAGTATAAAAGGTATCACACTGAAAGTATTACAATACACTTTTAAAGTCCTGTCCTGCAAAACTAAGTCATATATTTGTATATAGATGCAATACATGGGTACATGAGTGTGCGAACCAGCGTTTAGTTTGGAATGTCTAGTATCTGCTCAGCTTTTATAATCAGAAGATGCAAGCTCTCCAGCCTCCTAAGACACCCTGTCATCTTAATATGCAGATCCATACAATTCCTGTATATACAGGAGCATTTCCTCAAAACAGGTAAATAACATCTCAAAAAACTTATACACTGCTAGCGGACATGCTTGTAAGTGTGCACATGTTCATCAATAGTTTCCATCACTCCTCTTTTTTTGTTTTTTGACAGACGTGCACAGATGTTAATAACATTTCGGTGCCCACTGCCATCTTTCCAAAGCACATGTCCAAGCATACTGTTTCATCATTCACCTTGGAGAGACAGCCATGTGGCTGTGGGTATGTACTCTGCACCATCATCTCTCTATAAAAACCAATGCTCTCTATTTCAACTTTCTATGTTACCTCCACCCAGATTAAAAAAAAAAGGACAGACAGAAATAATAATGCCCATGTGCATATAACCTTACTTTGTGCCAACACAAAATCAAACAGTCTAACAGAAACAGAAGGTTTTTTTTGGCCAGATTGTCATATATGGATACATTTTTCTTTTGGACTGCATGTAAAATAGCAAAGTATTTAATTCAATCATTTGCCACCCTCTGCTGCTTCATTGTTTTAAGTTTCTGAAGCATCTCTCAACCAGAACACTGTTAAAAACAGTGATTGATTTTGTTTCTCCATGAGATAGCCAACCCATTTAATTTCACTCTAAAGTAACTTTTGAGATATGTGTTTTTATTTTTTTGTATTGAACTGCCATGATTTATCTTGTGGTCAACTGTGTCAACATGTTTGAAATTATCCTCCTTCTGGACGGTCTTGTGATTGAAATGTCACAAGTTGACAAGTCACATGATTTTTTTGAAGAGCAATCTATACAACATTTAAGCAAACTTGGCATTTTATTGTTCCTGCAATTTATAGTTTTTATGGCTTTTAAACTCTAGTGAAAAGTAGAAATATTATTATGATTTTATTATATATATTGGTCTTAAAGGATAAATTCACCAATGTTTTTCATTCAATGATTCTTGTAGTCAGTAAGACCTCACCGCAAGTACTATGTATAGATCTGGAGGCTCAAAAATACATTTATAAAATAGTAAAAAAAAAAAAGAGGGCTACTTAAATACAATGGTTGCATAACAATTCTGATAAGGGAAGGCTTCAAGAACTGAACATGTACATCTTAGAGAAGAGAAGGTACAATGATGATTTGATAGAAGCATTCAAAAATATTAAGTTCAGGAAAGCAGTTGAATTTTTTTTTTCTTGAACTAGGGAATGTACCAGAACTTGAAATTAAAGAGGAATAACTTTTTTACAGAAAAGATTAAAGATCTGTGGAATATATTGTCACTTCAGTGGTCCCGGTAAGGGGTCCCTAAGACCCTTGCCCATTATAACAAAAATAGTATAAATGCACAACATACTACACACATTTTTAAAAAAGGTGTTTTTTATAAATAAAAACTTACCCAAACCCCTCTTTTACCACTTTTTCATGAAAAAAAAAAGTTTTTTCTTTTTTGTCCCATCATAATCCAATGGAAAATCTTCCTCATAATCCAAATTGAATGAAGTAAGAAAATACAAGAGATACTACAATTATCTGCACACTAAGAGCCCCTGTCACTGAATGTGACCTGAATTTAAAAAAAATATATCTTAAAAAGGTGTTTTTGTTTTTTTTATTATCTATTTATACTATTTTGGTATAAGTCTTGAGACCTCTTACCATTATACAGGAAACACTTTTATGGTAAATTAGCCACTATACACACAATTTTTTCCATTACCCTAATTTCCAATATGGCATGGGGACACTACGCTGATGGGATTTCCTGTTATATGTTAGAGCCACAGCTATTGATAAGCCTTTAGAAATAGACTAGTAGAGGTCTTCACCGATAGCAGCCGCCTTTCCCGTAGAACTATATGCGTTCGCAGGTACTCAGATGTCCCCCAGGACTTATCTCTATACTAGTAGAGGCTTATCAGAATAAACGCAGTTTCAGGTAGAGAAACTGGAAGGCTGGAGGGAAGAGAACAGGGGACAGGCCAAGGTCACGGATTCATACCCAGCAGAAAGTTCAGGGCACAGGCCAGAGATTGGTGCAGGCAGCAAACAAGCAGGTCCAATATTCAAGCAAAGGTCTGTCTCACAAGCAAAATGGCAAATTCCAATATTCAGGCAAAAGGTCAGGGCTACAGGCAATCAGGCAAGGTCTAAAAGTGCAGGCAGGGTCACAACAGGAGAACATTCAAAAATGTCAGAGACAGAGTAGGTCAGCAAACAACATAGGCATTGAACGTTAAAACCGACAGGGAGGCTAAGCCCTCCCTGCCTTATAAACTAGAGCGCCCAATCGGAGCTGGGGAGGCACAGGGGGCAGTAATCAAGCCCATGAGGCTACTAATAATATATAATGCTGTGTCTCATGCTGGAGCGTGTTGCTGTCAGGCTGAGCATCTTGGTAGTTGCCATGGTGATGGCCGGGACCCGAAAACTGGAAGTGACGTCCCTGCTGTTCCTATGGCAGCCAGGGCGCGATTAGAGAAGACGAGCTGTGGGTCACTGCGGCTTGTAACATTATAGTGGAATCCAGTCAAGGCTGCGTAGCGCTGGGGCTGGTTAAGAATTTTAGAGGGGTCCTGAGTTTTTAATTACTTATTTATAACAATTTATATAGTTTCCATTCACATACCTTGACCCAAGGAAGAATACCCATAGCCAAGTTGTTTGGATGGAGTCAGGAAAAAAAGGTTTATTATCGCATGCAATTTAAGCAAGCTCATATATCAGAACTAGGTATAAAATATTTTACTTTTTTACTGCAGTTCAATGTGGAGTTTGGAAAACCACTACTAGATGCATCGCACATGCTGGGCCTGATTCATCTTGGAACATAATGTGAACGCAATTTGCACTTTTAAAAATCAGACGTAATTTGCACGCATGTACTTTTGTATTCATGATCAAGCAAATTTCAAGAAATGTTTCCATTTCAATATGGGTATAAGTACTCTCTGGCTATACATTACTTGTCATATGCAGACAGATCAACAGACTGAAGGATACGCACATGCATTTGTACAATATAAAGTCCCATCAGAATGCATGCAGAAAAAAAACCTTATAAATAAATTAGCAACAATTAAAGATGTTCACTGACCCCCGTGTTCTGGTTTTGGCTTTGGTTTTGGATGTGGATTAACTTTGTGTTTTGGTTTTGGCAAAACCGCCCTCATGTGTTTTGGCTTTGGTTTTGGATCTGTATTTTTTAGAAAAAATGCTAAAATATGCTAAAATCACATAATTTGGCTCTTTTTTTGTTCCTACATTATTATTAACTTCAATAACACTAATTTCAAGTCATTTGCAGTCAATTTTGACCACCTCACAGGTCACAATATTATTTTCATACACTTTCAGACAAATACTGCTGGCTGAATGCTAAGCGACAGAGCAATGACACAAACACGGAAGTTCCTAGCACATTTAGTAAACATTGCCACACAGCAGTGTCAGTAAAGAAAAGTGGTGCAAGATGGAATTGTCCTTGGATCATGAAATCAGTTATGGTTCATTTGATCGCTCAACCCATTTCTTGGATAACTGTGTGGAAATTCTACAGCTAATACATGGCAACGAGCGCTGACCTCCCCAGGATGCGTGTTTTTATCGGACTCGGATAAATCTAGGGTGCCAGACAATGCACTAAAAAGAGCCATTGTAATTCCCAGGAAAAAGAAAGTTCATCACTGAGCTTCGAATCAGCCTCAGTTCCCACAAAATTATAATATAGTTAGGTACCTTTGATGTAAAGTGCAGATTACAAACACTTGATGAAACATCAGCAAAGGGCAAGGTAATACATATATACGTCTATTTAGACATCAATGCTTACATGACTGCTGTAAGCAACGCTGTTCTTTGTTAATAAAACTGTTGTCTTTATACCATTCAAAATAATTCAAAATAATCCTCCACCATTCTTTGGATGTTGATAGTTGATAGTAGGATCAGGTGGAGTTACAGCAGAGGTGTCACTAATTCTGGTCAATTATTTTAGAGTAGACAAGACCAGGGGGTAAATGTATCAAGGTCCGATTTTGCAAATCCAGTGATTTTATCGTGAGAGTTGAAACTCACAGATGTATGAAGCTGAGTTTTCATGCAAAATTGCCAGAGTTGTGCTCCTGTCAAAAGCGCTATTTGCAAAAACACCAGAGATCAAACTCCCGACTGTTTGCCACTGCAGCAATACAAGTCTCAAATGTATGAAGCTGCGCGTAAGCAAACTCAGGAGAGTTTGATTTCACACATGCCAGATACAACATGCTGCTTGCAAAAGAGTGGGTTCCCCCCTCTATTTCTGCAAGGTCTATGTACTGTATTAGCTCATTTTCCCACGCTATTTGGGAAATCACCTAATACTGTAAATAGAGCTTACGCAATGAACAATTGTTCATAGCGTTGCACATGTGCAATGAACTACGCTCGTTGCGCAGCGGAGGTCCTAGCTAGTAGGAACTCTGCTACGCAATGAACGTACGTGTCTCTAGGGGGGGGGGCCCGCTTGTTTTTTTCGGCGGACCCCACTCCCTAGGGAATCCAGCCCGGGGCTGAACAGTCTAGGGTTGGTTAGTCATTATGGCAGGGGGACCCCTGCTGCATGTCCCACTACTATAGTGCCGCCAACCCAGGCTGGTTTGCCTTGTGCTGGTTAAGTGAAAATCGGGTGGACCCCACGCAAAATATTTCCCTGATTTTCACAGAACCAGCAGTAGTCAGGCAGCACTAGGGTTAAGCAGAAATAGAGGGGGGACCCCACGCTCTTTTTTTTTCTATTCTTTACAGTTTTGAGCTCCGGCAGCTGTATTACAGGCAGTGTAACAGTGTCTGGATTATAGGTCTTTTTTTCTTGACCAAGAAGAAAGGTGTTTTATTACATTTTGGTTTCCCTGACTTACAAACACTATGCACTTTAACATAGACTTTACCAGATGACATAGAGGGATTACTATCATCATGACTGGTACCAGCAGCTGCTTGGTGCTCCTGCTCTTCTGTGTACTGCTGTGAATAAATTTTGTTAACACCGTACACTTTGACTGCCAATTCCGAAGACCAAGCCTGCCAGCCCTAGTATTTGTATTTCAGCAATGACAAATGGCAATGGAGCAATGGAGTTCTTCTCTTTGTGTGTTACCTATTGTCAAAGTCGTATAGTTGGATGAACGAAAGTATATTGGTTAATATTGTTTTATCGTGCGGTTGCACTCAGTAAGCCACGCTACACGTGGCACAGCTCAATCACATGGTAAAATATGCACGCACACACTCGCACTACAACATTTAGTTATTTATCAATTTCATATTTATATTGATTCCATTCTACAGTGATTTGTGAGCAAATAGTGTTTAGTTTATTATTAGTTTATATATTATGATTATATGTACACTTTAGTGTTATTTAATGTTCAGGTTACAGGAAACGTGTCATGTCTGGTATCATTTTAATCCCCTAATTATCAGCAGTTGTCTGGTCGCTTTGCTGAAGAGATCGCACATTGCATACTCTAGTTAGCGATGTTTGGGAATAAATGTTTAAAGAAATACTGACTATAAAATGCTGATGTTGTAACTGGATTCTTGGCTGGAAAGTCAGAGCACAACCCCTTGGATATTTTGGTTTGAACTGGCCTATGACCCTGCAGCACTCTGGACCTTCCTGATACCTGGACCAATAGAAGCAAGCCACACCATCTGCATTGTTTTCACTGTAACACTGAGTGTATATAATACAGCTCTAACTGGCACTGGCCTCAGTCATTCTCTGACCACAGTATTCTGGAGTGAAGTACTGTACGCTGGTACCAGTGGATGCGCAGCTTAGCGAGCGCATGCGGGCTCAGTATGTATGTAACTTTTTGGTATTGGCTGTACTGTATTATAATCATGTATTGAATTGTAAAATTTTGCATCTGCTAAAATAAATTACTTTGTGCTTTGAAAACACAATACAATCGCTTGGGCAATGCTTATTTGAAAACGATAAAATTACTTTAATACTATATAACACTGTACATTATGGGACTACCAGACCTATTATTAATTCTATTTCAGCAATGACAATTAGCAATGGAGCTCTCCTGAATGTCACTGTAGACTTTGAAGAACACTGCTACCCCCTCCTCTTTCTATTCTATGCATGACACTGCCCAACTGCTCTACAGACTGTGCTACCCCTTCTGTGTCACTCTGTGAAATGGCGCTAGATCGCCATGGAGGGCGGTACTTATAAAATCCAAAACTCGCGAGATCCGAGATTCGACAACGTAGTGATGACGTTTTGCCTCGTTTAAAATTCCAAAAGCACACAAATTTACCAAGCCGGCTCGGCTTCATACTCGGATCTGCCAAGTTCAGGTGTGTTCAGTTCTCGGGGAAGCGAGCCTGAGCATCTCTACTCTTAATAGTTTAACTATACTTAATAGTATAATCATTATTAAAAATACATTTATTTTTTTGCTTTTTTTACATGAAATACATAAGTCAGAATGTTCTTAATGAGTACTGTACATAAAATGCATTTTTATAGTTTCTCTTACTAACAAACACATTCTGACATGTATACACTTCAGTCATCACTATCACTTACACCTGCCCTGTAGCTGTTGATATGGCTAAAAAATACATGCCGAGAGCTTTAATATGATGCATGTGTTCGATCTCGGCGTGTCCTTACTGTACATTGCCTATGTGCATCCCCTTCCCTACCCTATTCCACACTTGAAGACATAGGCAGTCGGAAGTGTCATTTGCATTTGGACTGGAATTGCATGCACTGGTGTAATGTTTATTTCTGAGCACACGTAAAGCAATTTCACTCAAGATGCGACACGCAATAGGACTTATGTCTGAAGATGAATCAGGCCTGTTTCTTAGCCAAACCTCAAAACAATGTGAGGTTTGCTAGCTTTTATACATTTTGTTTAATGTGCGGTTTTGACTTTGATAAATTGCAGTTTGTAAGTCTCACATTAAACCATATGAATCCTGCAAAACATAGTTTATTAAATCCCCCTTTTTCTTGAATGGGCTTCAGACTGTATGTTCAGAGGATATGATGGTGAAGGCCAGCATAAGTAGAGGACTGCATATGCCTTATTGAATATTGAGAGCCAGAAAAAAATGTACTAATTAGATACACTCTGCTTGAGAGTGTACTTAACCAATGATAATATAGACACAATTAAATTTTCTTATCTAATTTGGTTACACTCATGGTTTCTATTTATTTAAAACTGTTGTATTTTTGTTTTCCTGAATTCAATGTATTCAACAATCACATAAAGCAAAATTCCAAGTAATAAAGTAGCTAATAGTATGCATAGTTTTACATAAATGCCTAAAAAAGAGCTATATCCAAAGGATAAAACATATCCCAATGATTTCCATAGCTGGTAATTGGCAAAAGCCGCTTCTCTGTTATCATCAAAGAGTATTCCATAAAAACCTATGCATAAAGAAAAAAGCAGCAAGTTACATATGCGCTATACACATGTTTAAAGTTCATTGAAAAAATAATTGGCTTCTCTTAGATTTTTTTGAGTTTCTGTATTATACCCATGTTATTAGAGCTTTCTGGGTGTCCTACTGACATATTAAGGGATATAAGTGAACATATTAATGGAAATTAGTGAATATATGGCAACACATTTTTGTGTATGTTTCCTTTACTGCACAAACAATGATCTAAAACCTGATTCCCTGTTTACATAATCTCCCATTGCAATAACTACAACAGATGCTTTCCTATAATTCGAACCGCTTCAACTAAATACTATATATTTTTTAGCATTAATTGCTTATATTTGGCCCTACCACTGAATTATTCTGGATTTTAATATTCTTGTTTAGTTTAGATGTTTTTTTTTTTACAAAGCTGCACAGGAGACGCTACAGAATTATGTTCTTGTGCACACATAACATAGTATATGAGGCACAATGAAATTCTATTTTAGTAACCCAGAGGAAACAATAGAACAAAGTAAAAAATAACATAAAATTATTAACATAACAGTGCTTATTACTCAATTTAAGGAACCAAATTTACAAAAGTCAAAGTTTTACCAAAGTATACAGGAAGGACAAGCTTGGCCCCAACCATGTTAAGCAAACCATTTTATCTAGGTGGCTAAGCTAAAGAAAAGTCATTATGGAAGGGACGGTGATTAACTACTTCATGGCACTAGGGCCATAGGTATTCCAGTCTGACCATGGTATATACTGTGTGAAGTATATATTTTCTCAGCGGGGACTTCATCTTCACACCACCTGAGAACCCTGTTCTAAAACAGCCTGTCCTCCCTCTCTTTCCACTCATGGCCCCTTATTTATGTAAAAGGAGACTTATAAGCTCTTTCTAATGGTGGCTGCACTGCGACAGTGCAATTGGTTTGTGCACAATTCTCAGTGAACTCTCTGCAAACTCTAGAGATTGCTGTATGTGTATGTGTATGTGCACCAACGATTATTCCATGGTCAAAGTTGCTTACATCACATTTCTTCCCTATTGAACAATGATTGAACTTCTTGACCATGTATTTATGTTTTTATGCATTGAGTTACTGCTACATGTTAGTTAATTAGATATTTGCATTAACAAGCAGGTGTACAGATGTACCTAATAAAGTGGCCACTGAGTGTATATCTTCTGTTCTTTACTTGTTCACATTTATCATCTATTGAGCATTCCACACTTGTTTTTTGTAGTCAGTAAGATGATGAATAGAGAAAGAGAACCTGATCAGGTTAGTTTGAGGCATACTCCTATAAGGTTTGAACCAAGGGAAAATCCTAAGTGACAAATTGAGATGTGACATTTAGAGAAGTTAGAAATGTGCATTTATACAGTTTTGTTCATAGTTTTGTATGATTAGTAAAAGGCATGTATGTATGCAGATGTGGGTGGTAGTAAATCAATTTACTATCATTACCTTTAACTGTTATGTTTTTTTATTTTAATTAATTTGCTTATGTGCCATGGGTGCTTTCAAGATGTAGCTGCCACTGGAATTCTGCAACATTGTAACGTTTTAAATCTAGATACACTTCACAGGTTAATGTGTCTGCACAGTTTCAGAGTGTAGGTGAAAGTTGTTTAAGGGGGGAGAATGGGTCACTTGACTCTGCAAATGCAGTAAATGCTCTTTACTGCCTCACACTCACAAGTAGCAAAACTAACAACCTTAATTAAGGACTGTCAGATCGCAAAAAAGGACAATCAGCAAATATATAGACAGACTCACAATATCCTTTTGGTAGTGGTACATCTATTAGTGAGATTGCTGCAGAGCACACAGCTTTATCTAGCACTGAACCTATTACTATGATTTTTTATATTTTTCATTATGTTATTTTATTTCAAGTGTTATTGTGATACCTGATGAAAAAACTCTCACTTCTATGCAAGGAGCATCTGCCCCACAGAAGATCTCCAACTGGAAGAAGTCTGATGCCAATGGATTGTGTCGTGGCAGAGAAGGAAACTTATGGTACCTAGGGTATTTTTCCTGCATTGGCTGAGAAAAAACATGGTCTCACCCATTCATCTAAAATTGTCATGAGCATACTTGTTCTGGCCTACTGGCGTGCTCCAAGATTCAATAAAATTACCATCAGGTATTATGAAAATTGCTTGGTCTATTTGCAGTGTAGTCCCCAGAGGCCAGTTGCAACCAAACTCTAACATCTCCCCACTACAGAGGGACCATTTCACGTGGTACAGATTGATTTCATCCAGCACTCTAAAGTAAGAATGTTGCAGTAAGTATATGTTCATTTGCAAAGATTTGTTTTCAGGTTAGGTTGAGAAAAGACTACAGTCGGAGCTCGCAATCTCCACCGATCAGGATCCCCATTTTACTGGTCAAGTGTGAAGAAAATGTGTGACTTGATGGGAATCAAACAGCAGTTACATATTCCTTATCAGCCCCAATTTAGTTGATAGATAAAACCTTTCCATTGAGATCTAACTGCACAAATGTATGAGACAGACAGGATTGCAGTGACCTGAAGGGTTATTTTGAACATTTCCCTGTTTGAAATCCTCTTTGGAGAACTACCTAACCTTTTTTTAACACCTGAACCAGACTTAGCCATTGCCTGGAATGTGACAGTAAAGCATTTAGTAACTATGACATCTCAGATTAAACAATTGCTTGAATCTGTTGGTTCAACACTACCAGGCCTATACCTAGTATGTTACCTCCCTGTCCGGAAATTGAATAATTGGAAATGTTTTGTTCTGGTTATTTGACAGATCATTGGGAAGGACTGTTCAAGTACTGCTGACAATGCCTACAGGGATAAATGTGGGTGAGAAGTCAACATGGATACATACTTCTCATTGCAAGAAGGTAACTTCTCCCCACAAGATTCAGCCAGAGGACATCATGCAGACCACTGCATGTCCTTTGAAACAGTATGCGTGCAGAACCTTTGGGGAAAAAATAGTCCTCTGTGTGTCTTACCAACAAAGATGGAAAAAGAACTCTCCTCAATCCACAAAGAACAATGAAGTAACAATAGTGTTTACCCTTATTTCTGGTGTGGTTTGATTGCACTCACATCCATATATAGGAAGAACAGCCTTAGGACAAATTGACTCTGTTTAAGTGCACAGTAAAATAGCCAAAACAATAAATTAAATTTATTGTTGGATTTGTACTCATCAGCCATTCAATGTCACAGATGGCATTCCCTTAATGGCCATCCAATTTTCCTGGAAGATATTAAAGGACACATAGATAAGGTGTCAAAACTACAAGGGAGATGAAATCAATAGGCAGTAAGGGATGGGATCCTTTTAGCTGAGTGATAGCATTGATAGGTTGATAATCACTATATATATATATATATATATATATATATATATATATATATATATATATTATTGTTATTTAATAATTAGAACAAATTAGTTATGTGTTAAGTATTTGTCGCTTCTAATGAAATATATTCTGCAGAAAAGAGGTAGAGTTAAATTGCAAGGTAGTAGACTTTATCCCCTTATCCCCTGATTATGCTAGCCTTTTCCCCAAGAAGGAGACCTTACCACACCTTATGGATTTTATGGTTGACACTTAGGGCTGGCTGTTGCCCTGTTCCTCTACCCCCCTTCCTTTTCCTTTCTTGTATTGTTTCCTACCCCTCCTTAACTCCAGCCATTGTGGTGCTGCGGTGTGTTGTTTTAATGATAATAAAATTAAAATTATCAGAGGGTGGATTGTGATAGCATGATGACTGTATGAGAGTAAAACAAGATGGTTGAAGCATACAGTTAAGCAATATAAATTGTATTAACTGTTCTTATTAAAAGTTTTATACTGGACCTTGTTATGCTCACACTGATATATTCTATTCTGTAACATAAGATAAATTTACTGTAAAATGTCTAACCCAAAGGATGTTCCAGGAAATCTCTAACATCCTAAAAGGTGAAGAGGCATAACTGTTAGTGTGTGTTGTAATGAATTTTAATCCAATGCTAATCATGTATTTATCTTTCTTCTTGTGGACATAAAACTGGATATGGATAGTCATTTTTGAGGCAGACATCCTCACAATTGCTTGCTTTATGAAATAAATACAAATAAATACAAATAAACTTGCTTTTCCTCTAATCTGAATTCATAGTTTTTGATAAGTCTGCCAAGACAATAGATGATAATGTCATTGGCAGTGAGAGATAAAGAAGAGTCATGGGGTGAGCAGATAAGCACATTTAAGTTGACTGGGTGGATATTAACAACTTAAAGTAGATTTGCTCAGAGAGAGAGAGGTCAGTGATAGAGCAGAGGTTGGATAGTTTGAGGTACAGGGGGTATCCCCTGTGATATATGGAAGAAGTCAATTAAGAGAAACCAATGTAGGAAGTACAGTCATGGCCAAAAGTTTTGAGAATGACACAAATATTATTTTTCACAAAGCCTGCTTCCTCAGTTTTTATGATGGCAATTTGCATATACTCCAGAATGTCAAGAAGAGTGATCAGATGAATTGCAATTAATTTCAAAGTCCTTCTTTGTCACGACAATAAACTTTATCCCAAAAACAACATTCCCACTGCATTTCCGCCCTGCCACAAAAGGACCAGCTGACATCAGTGATTCTCTCGTTAGCACAGGTGAGAGTGTTGACGAGGGCGAGGCTAAAGATCACTCTGTCATGCTGATTGAGTTAGAATAAGAGACTGGAAGCTTTAAAAGGAGGGTGGTGCTTGAAAGCATTGTTCTTCCTCTGTTAACCAGGGTTACCTGTAAGGAAACACATGCAGTCACCATTGCACAAAAGGGGCTTCACAGGCAAGGATATTGCTTCTAGTTAGATTGCACCTAAATCATCCATTTATCAGATTATCAAGAGCTTCAAGGAGAGATGTTCAATAGCTGTGAAGGCTTTACTGAGCCCAAGAATGTCCAGCAAGTGCCAGGACCATCTCCTAAAGTGGATTCAGCTGCAGAATCAGGGCATCACAAGTGCAGAGCTTGCTCAGGAATGGGAGCAGGTAGGTGTGAGTGCATTTGCACTCAAAGTTAGGCGAAGACTTTTGGAGAATGGCCTGGTGTCAAGAAGGCCAGCAAAGAAGCCACTTCTCTCCAGGACATCAGGGACAGACTGAAATTCTGCACAAGGTACAGGGATTGAACTGCTGAGGACTGGGGTAAAGTATTTTCTCCGATGAATCCCCTTTCAGATTGTTTGGGGCATCTAGAAAAATGCTTGTCTGGAGAAGGAAAGGTGAGCACTACCATCAGTCCTGTGTCATGCCAACAGTAAAGCATCCTGAGACCACTCATGTGTGGGGTTGCTTCTCAGCCAAGGGAGTAGGCTCACTCACAATTTTGCCTAAGAACACAGTCATGAATAAAGAATGGTAGCAAAACATCCTCCAAAAGCAATTTCTCCCAACCATCCAAAAACAGTTTGGTGACAAGCAATGCCTTTTCCAGGGTGATGGAGCACCTTGCCTTAAGGCAATAGTGCTAACTAAGTGGCTTTGGATCAATACATCAACATGTTGTGTCCTTGGCCAGGAAACTCCCCAGACCTTAATCCCATATCACTGAAGCAGCAAACTTTGTGAAAAAAAATACTTGTGTCATTCTCAAAACTTTTGGCCATGACTGCATATATGAGCAGTTATAGGCAATAGTGTCAGTATGGCTGTTGATGGGGATATTGAAATACCCTAGAATGAGATTGAGCAGGTCATTGGGTTATAAAGAACTGAAAAGGAGGAGGAGAGGGAGGAATCTAGGGGAAAGACTCAGAAGAATCAGTTAGTGGAGGATAACAAGCCTCCTCTACCATCTTGTTGGTCACTGGGTTGATGAGTGTGTATGAGGGGGGATAGAAGGGAAAGCATTCTCAGAGGTTTAGAGCCAAATTTAAGTAATGTCGATGAGTCTGAGAAAGTTTAGATGAAAAGGTCATGGATGCTGAGTTTGTTGCAGACAATCTTGCAAAGAAAAGGGAAATAAATGAAGTGGAGAGATGAATTAGGTTAGATGAGTTTGAGGAACATGGTGGGTGGAAAACTTTGGGGGGAAAGGAGGATCATAAGCAGATAATGGGTATTGTGTTGCATGGGGTTCTGGGAGATGTCACCAGCAACATTTTTTTTCCCCAGCACACTGCTATAGTCAGCAACAGATCTGCCATTTCTACTGTAGATAAAAATGCAAAAGTCTTTGTTGCACACATTTGCAAATTTATGTTTAAGCCATCCGCCACGCCAAGGCGCTTTTGCTAATAGGATGGTCCTACTCTAAACAATGAGAGTCCCATATATTTGGGCCATACATATGTGTTTTTAAATTGAGAGCCAACTTACCAAAGAGGTATCCCAGAAGCCTCCAAACAGCAATTCAGTGCCAGTACCCCCTCTCAGCTACTGACACCAATGTCACCAGATGTCACCAGCAGCCAGAAGAAGGAATTGGGTCAGAAATAAGACCAAGGAGGTTGATATGTGTATGTGGGGGTCGTACCAGGGAAGGGATATGTGCATAAACAGTGCATTTCAAGGTTGCAGGCAGACAAATTAAATATTGGGGAAATTAATGAAGTGAAGGTTAGAGCTGGGATTTTGGAAAGAGAGGAGGTGGAGGTATGTAGAAGAATGAATGAGCACATTTATGGAGGAGTGATGAGATGGAAGAAGATATATGTGGTATTAGAGATGTGAAAGTAGAGGGAATTGAAAGGGTTATCTGAATCAGGCAGTACTAGGCAGTGGATTTGGGTTATTTTAAATAGGGAGAACACTAAGCAGGAAATACAGAAAGAATACGTGGTTATACAGAATAATCACTAGAACGTGCAAACGTTTTCATTAAAACATGATGAACAAAAAGTGTTGAAATGAGGTTGTAAGTTAAGGTGTTATAATGGGTGGAAAGTGAGGTCACAAAGAGCAATACAAATAAAGCTGAACTAAAGAAAAAAAAACCAGTGGAAGGATGCATGGGTTGTAAACAATTCATTAGTCCATGCAGTGCACATTTCAAGTGCAATGTTGGATTTGGGATTTCTACAATTTGTGTAATCTAAAAGTAACACTTCCAATACAATCATATATATTGGACTAGCAGACCTCTCTGCTGCTAATAGAAATTAGAAAAATAACAATGTTAGAGTTTATATTATAAATAATTCACAATAGCAAGAAAATACTTGTAAAATGAAAAAATAGCTACAAAACTATTACTATTACTATGATTATTATTATACTGTAAGAGACCATAGTGTGTACAATATATGGGATTTATATATTTAAGATGTATCCTACATTATAATAGAAAGGCTAAGTAGTAAAAATGTATAAATATATATAAATCAAGCAATGCTGCAGTATTGTTTACAAAGCTATATAGCATGCACATATAGTATGCAGTCTCACAGACAGTATCAAAAGACATTATCACTGACTTGCCAACATCTCAAGGTCAATTGGCTGGTGCAGGGTGGGATGACTTGATCTGTGGTGAATTGCATCATTGAGGCCCAGTTCCTGCCCACTTCACTAGGAAGCAGGCAACATCCAGGAAAAAGTCCTACTCTCTCTGGGGTCCGGGAGACTCCAGACAGTGCAGGAGTGTAGGCAAGTATGTATTTTCCCCTAATAAAATCTAGGAAGAAGTGTCCAAGAGGCTTTAAGCTGGTTTTTTAAGGCTATAGACATGTGACATTTGTTGATGCTTGCAGATTGCCTTACTTATATTTCATGCACTGTGATTGGCCTGATTCCTTATTTATTTAACTAATTGGAAATGATTCACAAATGGATTCACTTACATTGGTTCTCTTAAATTTCAGAATAGGTAGAAATGATTAACCCATCTATACTCGAGCTTATGTCTGCCCCTTCTGTGCAATGTGCGTGATATTTGCTGTTGATTAACTTGCCCTATAGCAAAGTATATGCTAGTCTGTCTATTTTCATTCATGATAATGAGAACAGAAAATAAAAACATTAAAGTCTGTGATACAATGCTGTGTAGAAAACATATTTGTTATACTGACCATTCAGTAGGGTTTGCCAAACAGCATCTCCAGCACCCCAGAGTCCAGAAAATACAAACAACACTCCTAGTTGATAATGATGCGGTTTCCATAAAAACAGTGCTGAAATGCTGCTGATATTTATAACTGTGGCTGTAACAAAAACAAGGTAAAAAGGAAAATGAATACATTGCCAAATATAAGTATGTTTATTGTTATTAAATAGATTATTGCATACCTGTCACAGCTGCTATTATACATGTGACTTGACCATAGAAATATACTTATTTACATCATTGTTATATAAATGAAATTAAGTAGAACAGCCAATATAGTATTACATAATAATACATAATAATTACATTATGACATAATAACTGACTACTATTTTATCGGTAGAAGTAATGAGTCATGTGTCATAATTATAGTTCTTTATGTATTGTTGACGTTTATTTTCTTTTACCAAAGCTTGCATTTAAAGGAGCTGGGAAAGCTTAATTTTCCAGGGCCCTAAGCCAAAGTACCCAAGCAATTTTGTATTACTTAGTTGATTCCCTCTCTCTATCCCATACTTTTGGTTCCCACACAGCTATTGCACAAGCTGATAGCTGCTCTGGGTCTTTTCCTGCACTGATCTCCTATTGGCTTTTAGAGGGAAATAGTGCTATTAATGGTAGCTGATGGTTGCTTTGAGTGGGACATGTGGTATGATAGATACAACTATTCTGAGAGGGGAAAGCTTCTGGTGGAGATCAGAGACAGTGAGGATTTGTAAGTACATATACTTGGCACCAGATATGCCTCTACATGTTAATCTTGGCACCAAATATGGCACATTTTAAATTAGATGTGGCACCAGCTAAGATATGGTTCTTCTTATTAGTCTTGACCCAACATAGTTTGTTATACCTATTACCAGATATCACACAGAATACTATACTTGGCATCACATATGGTTTAGTTTATTATATCTGGCACTCGGTGTGCCTCAGCACATGGCAGCACTTAGACTTTGAATAAATTTGCTGAGTCCATTTTTTACTGCCCATTCCTTCAGAGACTGCCCTTCCTTGCTGTTTACTGAACCTGAAAGCTCCTATGCATGTGCAGTTAGCTATGCCACATTGAACATACAGTGAGGCACTCTCCACAATGTCCTGATCTGTTGATAAAGTTTCTCATGCATCAATGTCCTGCTCCAACAACATTAGAAGCAGAGTGAAGTAAAATAATATATTTTCCTCCACATAAAAAGAGCTAGTACAAACTGTGGCTTGTGTAATGGTTTTTTTTTCTGTTTGTTTTATAGGTGCGGGCTATGCATTATTGTTGGGGGGAAAAAGTGCATCAACACCATGATTTTAGCAGCTGGCCTCATTTATTCTAGAACTAGCGCTGTTTAACATTTTGACAGCTTGAAAAAGTCTGTGCCTCTCCAAGTATATCATGTTTCTTTATCTGGGCCAAATATTATAATTCTTGGCTAGTGTGCTTCAACAAAGTCTTGAATCTCCTCAAGTACTTCGAATATCCTTATAGCTCATGGAAGGCTGTCAAATTTTAGCCCATGGGGCAAGACTCAAATTTTAAAGGAAAAAAAATGCAGATGGCCCAGTAACCCAGCCCAAAGTAGCCCATTATGGGACTGGCAAGGGGGGCAGATGCCCCACTGACCCCCATCCCAGCCTGCCCCTGGAAGGCAGTGCATTATCTCATATATAAATATATATTTATTTGCTAATTGCACTCGGGTCTCTGAGACAGTCATGATTTTTGAAAAGCTATCCCAGGAAATACTTGTCGCTGAAAATGTCAGTTGTTTTCAAATATAACCAAATGTCCCTCAGCTCTTATCTAGCCTTATGAAGAAAATGGACTTACCAACACCTACACTTTTTACACTGTTTCCTTAACAATAAAAAATTATTTAAAGGGAAGATTTATAGCCCAGTACAGTTATAGTATAACTTAAATCAGTAAAGCTCCATGAAGGTAATTTACAAACCAGAAAAAAAAGACACAATGGATTGAAAGGTCGAGGTCCATCATACATTTTTATCCTCTTAAAATATGGCTTGATGGAACCCTGTTAATGTGTTAAATGTCATGTGAGTAAGGGAATTTTGTGACTGTATGTATTGCATGTGTTACATTTTTACATTTCATTGATTTACACATATAAATTAGCTTTTGCATATTAAATGTCTTAGACAATGTAAAACATCATATTACAAATAATGACAAGGCTGGATCCCTGCCACCTTAGAAGACATGCAAAAATCACTGCAAAAGTCATATTTTAGGTATAAAAAGTCTTTGCAGTAACCTGCCTATATCAGTAATGCCCTTTAGCATTCCCATTTCATTTAAATTCATTGCTCTAGAAAATTTCATCTCATTCTTGCTTTGGCCACATAATTACTGTATGTGTCTTACTGGGCCTATATCATAAATAGAAAGCCTTTTTCGCCACCCTTTACCTCCCCTCAGAAGAAACATTTCTCTACCTCGATAGGTGCCATATTGATGTGCTAACCTATGCAAACAAACAAGCATGTGTCATAATAGAGGGAAAAGGACATATGCACTGCCCCTCTGCAATAAACATAAAGATTGGTCCATGCAGAGTCTAGTAACTAGGGTGGTGCGGGCGGTGCCGGGCATCGCCCAGGGCGCAAGCCCAAAGGGGCGCAGCAGCCGCCCGCTACCTAGCTCTGTTGTCAGTGATAAGAAAAGCCAGTGATAATAAAAGCCTTTGACTTCCGCAGTGGAACGCATGTGCGTTCCACAGACAGGAAGTTCGGCATTTGCGTTCCAAATACCGAACTTCCTGCATGTGGAATGCACATGGGTTTCACTGCAGAAGTCAAAGGCACATCTTGACTGAAAGGCTCCGCTGTCATACACCACTGCGTCTTGTCTGCACTCTCCTCTAGTTCTGCTGTTTGTCCCCTCCCGTGTCTGCTCTCTCTCTTCTCATATTTTTTGATTATATGAAGTAAATTCTGAATATTCAAAGTATTTCAACTCCATCTACCACCAATGTTTGTTTGAGAGACAAGGATAACACATCACAATTTTTAACAGAATATATTAAAGTCACTGCAACCTACACATACTGCGGTATTTCAGTTACATTGACCCATTATACAAATAAAACACACAATAACACACAATTCTTATTTGAGTATTAAGTGCATAAAATATTAGAATACCTATCACTATTTATTTTTTGCATACTTTAAATAGTCATTAGGGCAGAGAGCCGGTTGTTAATTTATTGGAATCCCACCACTGTGTGTATATGTGTGTATATATATATATATATATATATATATATATACATATATATATATATATATATATATATATATATGTATATACACACAAGTTATTTCAGTAAAGTGCTATCCACACCCACATTAGTTTGGCCACACCCACTTGTCAAATGCCACTCCCACTTAGATGGGGGCGTCGGTGCCCTATCTCGCCCAGGGCACCAAAATGTCTAGTTACGGCACTGGGTCCAAGTAATGCATACCTACCAAATTTTATATTTTTATACAGGGACACAGCTGCCAAGTGTATTTTATATATGCCGCCACGAAGTTTAGAAAAAACAACAACATTGAACTGTCACAAATTAAAATAACACTGCAAAGTAACTTAACTACCAACATCTCTATGAAATCCCCCCCCAAAAAAATTCCCTTCATTTAAATTTAAAACCATCATTGCTACTGCAACCTTTAAACCACCAAAATGCACAGCAACAGAAGGTTCATTTTTATTTTTTAAATAGCACGTTAAACACATTATAAGCATGCATCTGAATGTCAAGGAAAGTGAATGCAGAGGGTAGATGAGGAACAGGATGATTTTACAACATTCATAGCAAACACAGCTCATTCTAAAGCCTCTCTGCTCACTATATCATGGCCATGTGACTGTTGTTGCCATGGTAAAGCATGGGGAAGTATTGCAGGAGGCCCCCTATTTCCAGCTTTAGTTATCACCAGGAGGGGGGCATTGGAAAATAAAAAGACTTATCTTGCTTTGATAAATAGAGTTCACTGTGGCTAAATTATCACAAAACATATTGAGCTATATTCATTAAGGAATGTAATTGACGACACGTGCCATATTTTGTGTAAAATGGCCCAGAAAAAGAGTATACAACAATGAACACATGGACATCCAATTAATCTTCGAAAGAAAATGAAACTTCTAATAGCTTACAATTTCATGGATGGAATAGGGGAGGGAAGGGGCGTATGCATGTAGTCAATATATAGTAAGGACGTGCCAAGGTTGAAGGCATGCACATCTATCCTATGCAAGCTCCGGGCATCTCTCAGGTACGTGGTTTTCAGCCGTATCACTTGCACCAGCAAGTGCTGATTGATGACTCACATGTATGCTTGCTATAACATGTGCTTGCAATTAGGAGCAACTGTAAAAAGTAATTTTATATATAGTATGTATTGAGAATGTCTCAATATAGGTATTTGGTAGGAGTAAAAAGAATTTTTTTTTTTTATTTTTCTATGTGTTTTTCTTAATTATATTATTAACAGGTGACAATAATTGAATACTTTTTCTTTTTCTGTGCGTTTTTCTGGGACTTTGTACATATGTTTTGTACCTGCAGCATGTTGTGTTTGTCTTAATATGGCAAGTGCCGTATAGGCAGAGAGTACCTACATCCATATTCAACAAGAGACATTTCTTCAGATCTGCTTGTAGTTGAATACAGATGTACATATGCCCGAATTACGTGCGTTTTTAAAAAAACTCACATTACGTTAATTTTGCCTTAATGAATCAGGCGTAATAACTCAAGTACAGGGTAATGCTCTGTTAGCCATTAAATAGATAAGAGTAATATAATTATTTTTTTTTTACTTTTTATTTGTAACAGCAGATAGATATAAATATAAAGCACAACAGTACATGTCAATGACAGTAAACAAGTACCAAGAATACACAGTATAAAAATCGGAGAGAAGACAAAAAAACAAAAAAAAACAAATGAGTATTTAAATATAGTTTATACCCTATGGTACATTCCAAGTGGTAGTTGGGAATTAAAGGCCTATGGGGTGAGTATACAAGTGAGGACTTTTCCTGTACCAAAGATAGACCATGTAAGGTTGGATATATATATAACATGTAGAGCAAACTGCTGGGTCTTTTAATTTTTTTGTTGGGGAGAAGAGGGAAAAGGGACTGGAGTGGAGGAGGAGGGGCCTTCCAAATTGGAAGTATATCTCTGGCCTAGAACCCTATAGGTCAGGGTGCTAATGAAAAAAAGAGGGGTAGACAGAAGGGGGTAAAAGGAGAATAGGGAAAGTAGAGAGACCCAAAGACAGGTAGATAGAAAATTCAAAAAGAAAAGAAATAGAGAGAAAGACGGAGGGGGTGAGCATATAAGGCTTACAGAAAGTTTGCTATTATTAAAACTATACCAAAGTCCCCAGACTTTGTGGAAATTGAGAACTGTGTCATGAAGAAGACTTGTCACATATTCCATGGAAGCAGTGTGCCAGGTTCCATTTATAACAGCCTCTCTAGAGGGTTGTGAAGCTTTCTTCCACTCACTAGCTATCTGTAGCTTAGCTGCATTGTAAATATGTCGAACAAGTTTTTCCGATGACTTAGAGATCCCTTTGATAGGCTGATACAGTAGCACCGATAGCGGGTTCTTAGGCACATTGATTGAGGTAACCTGTCGAACCAGTAACATTACTTTGTCCCAAAATCTAGATACTAGGGGGCATTCCCACCAAATATAGAGGAAAGAGCCCACATAACCACAATTATGCCAAAATAGATCTGAGGCGTGGGGGAAGATAGAGTGTAGTCTCGCAGGGACCATGTACCATCTAGTATAGATCTTGTATGAATTTTCTTGAATGGCTGTATTTATGGAAGACCTTGAAATCTTTTCTCGAATGAGCGACCATCTCTCCTCGTCCAAAGTTACTCCACGCTCCTGTTCCCATGCCCGTTCAAACGGTTCTGTGGAAGGGGATGAGGAGGACATGAGAGAGCTGTACCGGATCGACATATAGCTACACCGACCCGGGTTATAAATGCAATGATTTTCAAAGGGTGTTGGGGAGCTCAGCTTAGACGATTGTGTCTGGGCTTGTATAAAGCTTTTTATTTGCATATAGTGAAAATATAAATTGCTTGGAAGCGCATGTCTCTCACTCAGGTATGTGAAGGAACATGGTGCGTGCTCACCCATTAGATGGAAGAATCGATCTAGTCCCACTTTCCTCCAAGGGTAAGCAAAAGCCTTAATGCAACCCTGTGGGAAACGAGGTTGTCTCCACAGCTGGGTGAGAGGTGAGGGGTAGGGGGCTAGTGCGTATTTTTTATTCATTTTGTGTCAGATCTCCACCGTAAAACGGATGGAGGGGATGACAGAGGCTGAGACTGGTCTGATACTCCCAGGGAATCAGGGTAAAAAGCACACTCCTATATCTGGGGACAATAATTCTTCAATGTCCACCAATTTCTTGAGTCCTACCGGCAAGAGCCAGGAAATAAGAAGAGTCAATTGTGTGGCCTGATAATATTTGTCAAATAAGGGAAGGCCCAGGCCACCATTATATTTGGATTTAGCTAGACAAAGCTTACTACGTCTGGCTCTCTTACCCTGCCACACAAACTTGCCACTGAAACTCAAAGTTAAGTTCCAATAACTTCCTTGTGTGAGATGTAAGGTGTAACGCGAGCGCTTCCAATTTGGAATTATTCACTTTATATCCAGAGAGAGAACCAATATTCTGTCGCTCCGTGAATAGATTAGGAAGGGAGGCTTGAGGTGAGGATATAGTGAGGAGGACATCATCTGCAAACAATGAAATCTTATATTGTCTAATATTAACCTGGATTCCCTTCACATCTGGGTTCAGTCAAATCCGAGCCGCTAGTGGTTCAATACATAGTGCGTAAATAAGAGGGGAGAGAGGGCACCCTTGTCTCGTCCCATTATTAATAAGGGTGTGCACCGGCCACTTTTGGTGTTTTGGGTTCTGATTAGCTTGAGGTTTTGTGTTCTGATTTGTTTTGCCAAAACACCCCACGAAAGGTTTTGGTTCTGATTTTGGGTTTTGGGTTCTGATTTTTTTTTTTTAAAAAAAGCATAAAAAGTGCTAAAATCCATATTTTTTGTTTTATTTCACTCCTACACTATTATTAACCTCAATAACATTCATTTCCACTAATTTCCAGTCTATTCTGAACACCTCACACCTCACAATATTGTTTTTAGTCCAAAAGGTTGCTCCGAGGTAGCTGGATGTCTAAGCTAAACGACACAAGTGGGTGGCACAAACACGTGGCCCATCTAGGAGTGGCACTGCAGTGGCAGACAGGATGGCAGTTTGCAAGAGTTTGCTAGAGGTGCAAGAAGGAATTGTCCTTGGGCCCTCCCACCCACCCTGATGTTGTTGAAATAGGACATTCGCACTTTAACAAACCAATCAGGAACACTGAACGTAGTTTAATCTCTGGTACTAATATTTCAGGACTGCAGGAACAGTGAACGTAGTTTAATCTCTGGTACTAATATTTCTGGACTGCAGGAACAGTGAACGTAGTTTAATCTCTGGTACTAATATTTCTGGACTGCAGGAACAGTGAACGTAGTTTAATCTCTGGTACTAATATTTCTGGACTGCAGGAACAGTGAACGTAGTTTAATCTCTGGTACTAATATTTCTGGACTACAGGAACAGTGAACGTATAATCTCTGGTACTAATATTTCTGGACTGCAGGAACAGTGAACGTAGTTTAATCTCTGGTACTAATATTTCTGGACTGCAGGACTATCTCTGATCGAGATCGTGGAGGAAATTGACGAGGAGGGTGTTGCTGGTGTTGATACAACAGGACCAAGGGATTTAGGTGTCCCTGGACTGCTGACGGTCTTAGCCACAGGTCCTGAACTAAACACTGAATTATGAATGTTCTTCAGGTGACGTATAAGGGAGGATGTCCCTAGGTGGCAAAGATCCTTACCCCTGCTCATTTGAGCTTTACATAAGGTACATATGGCCATACATTTGTTGTCCGGATTGGGATAGAAATAATTCCAGACCGAAGAGGTGTATTTCTTGGTCTTCTGGCCAGGCATGACAATGGGTTTTTTCTTCCCATGGACAACAACTGTTTCCCCCCCTGGTGCCTCATTTAAGATAACCACATCAGCATCCTCCTCATCAAGTTCCTCCTCAGCGCCAGCTACATCGATATCCTCCTCCCAGTGTACAACATTCACACCTTCATTAGCCAAATCTGTAACTGGACTGTGGGTGATCCTTCCAGCATATGCAGAGGGCGTGCTGCAAATGGTGGAAGGAGCCACCTCTTCCCGTACAGTGATGGGAAGGATCAGGCTTCGCAACCACCAACACCCTTGGACTCGCCTTGGGGATTTGTGATGCCATCTCTTTAGAAGGCAGAGTTGTTTGCTGTGTTGTTGATGACAGCTTAACTCTCTTAAATTTTTTAGAGGGGGGGGGGGAGGAGGGCTTAGATCCTTGGGTGAAGCTGAACCACTAGTCATGAACACGGGCCAGGGCCTAAGCCGTTCCTTGCCACTCCGTGTCGTAAATGGCATATTGGCAAGTTTACGTTTCTCCTCAGATGATTTCAATTTTCTTTTTTTGCTAATTTTAGTGAACTTTGGCTTTTTGGATTTCACATGCCCTCTACAAGGAGATTGGGCATCGCCCTTGGCAGACGACGTTGATAGCATTTCATCGTCTATGTCATGACTAGTGGCAGCAGCTTCAACATTAGGAGGAAGTGGTTCTTGATCTTTCCCTACTTTATCTTCCAAATTTTTGTACTCCATTATAGTTTAATCTCTGGTACTAATATTTCTGGACTGCAGGAACAGTGAACGTAGTAAAATATTGCAGTACTAATATTTTTGGACTGCAGGAACAGTGAACGTATTTATATATTGCAGTACTAATATTTCTGGACTGCAGGAACAGTGAACGTATTTATATATTGCAGTACTAATATTTCTGGACTGCAGGAACAGTGAACGTATTTATATATATATTGCAGTACTAATATTTCTGGACTGCAGGAACAGTGAACGTTTTTATATATATTGCAGTACTAATATTTCTGGACTGCAGGAACAGTGAACGTAGTTTAATCTCTGGTACTAATATTTCTGGACTGCAGGAACAGTGAACGTATTTATATATTTCAGTACTAATATTTCTGGACTGCAGGAACAGTGAACGTATTTATATATTGCAGTACTAATATTTCTGGACTGCAAGAACAAGGAACAAGTTGAAAAACAAAATGTAAATAAAACATGGAAACACTAGACATGCAACAACAAAATTAACTAGTGGATATATGAGCGGCATATTATGCATATCAAATTTATAGAACAAACTAACTGGATTATAACTTGTAAATTAGACTTTGCAAGTTGACTATGAAGAGTTCCTCTCAATGAAAGTACTAGGTCGAAAAGTACTTGCCTGGGGTGTCACATTTCGGAAAATAAAACCGCAACAAGTGCTAGGAGATTGTAGAAACCTGAGTCCCATTTCAGGAGGCTGATGTTCAGAAAAGTCTCCCAGTAAAGAAAAAGTAAAGTAAAGCTACTCTCACTGATGAGAGACCGGGTCCGGAGCCGGACGGTCCAAGTCAAGTTTACGTAGCAAGTCCTTACCTTCAATAGGATCCCTTACGGTGATTTGGTGTCCTCCTGCTTCTACAATTAGGCGAAAAGGGAAGCCCCACTTATATTTATATCCATGATCCCATAGAGTTCTTGTGACTTCCCTTAGTTCCCTGTGCTTCAAAATTGTGGACGGAGCTAGATCTTGAAAGATTTGAACCTTGGATTCTTCAAATAGAATAAAGAGAGAATTTCTACTTGCTGTAGTTATGCTTTCCTTGGTTTTAAAGGACAAGAATTTAAGGCCAACTTCCCTAGGAGGTTCAGTGTCTTTAGGCCTGGGGCGTAGGGCCCTATGAGCTTGTTCAATGGATATGGCTTGATCCGAGAGCTCAGGGACCAGTGTTTGAACTAAACGAACCAAATACAGTTCTAACTGCTGGTGGTCCACTGATTCCGGAATGTTACGAATCCGGGGATTGTTCCAACGTTCTCTATTTTCAAGATTCTCTACTTTATCTTTAAAGAACAACAACTCCCTATTAAGATAGTCAATATTTTGTGTTGTTTCCTGCATCACTTTGGAGTTTGAATCCACTTTATGTTCAATAGAAGAAGTACGTTTAGTCAGCTGCGCAATTTCGCCTCGGAGATCCGCCGACAGCTTTTGAAATTCGACTGTGAAGGTATTCTGAAATGAAACCATCATAGCCTGAATAGTGGCCAAAGCATTCACGGATTCAGTCGGGTTTCCCGATGAGGCTTGAGGAGATGAGGGGGGAGAGGTGGTATGCGCGGAAGAATCCTGTCTTGTCATGTGTTGGAGGATTCCCGTCTGTGTCCCCCTCTTGCCCCTGGAGCTGTTCTTATGCATGATTGGTAGCAGAACACCAAGCAGGATTTATAGGCAGGAAAAAAGGCTGTCTCCAGGTGGGCCGGGCCAGATAGTGTTAATTAAACGGATATGACAGAAGAGCAAGTGCCCAATTCAAAATGGAAGATGTTATTTAAGACTTAAATAAGTGAAAAGCCACTTGTTTGTGTTAAACTCGCTTCAGCTGAAGTATTACTGTTTGGCAACTAGATAGCAGTGTAAGCACATTAACGTAGAAACTGAATTGTACAGCAGATATGAGACAGCAATTTCAGTTGCAATTTTCGAGTTAGACAGTAGAGGGTGGTAAATCTTCACTCCTCATATAGGAGCAGCATAGAGCTGAACTAAGCTGATGTTAACCTCTTAATGCCTGAGGCCTTTTTGTTTCTGTGGACTGTGGAAAACTGGGGCCACAGTGTCACTAGACCCCCCCACAAGGATATCCCCATGGATTTGTATTTTGTTGGCACAGATCTTACTGCAATATTCTGTGGTGTTCAGTTTGCCAATGAGTGTTAAATATGAGGAGGATCCCCGACAGTCATAGAACTTACTCTCCACGATCTGAGCACTCCACACTGCTGCAGGGATGGAGCACTGACTCTCTTAGCTCCCCTGGGAACCGTTTTGCCACACACACACTTCCTCACACCACGACTCACACAGAGTCCAGTTCCGTTTCCAGCCACCGGGCAGTAACGCAGGTCTCGTCCTGTGGAGTTTTTATAGGGACACAGCTGGGCTTGTAGAGGATGGGACACTTACCCTTCACCCTTCAGGCAGAGTTTCAGCGAAGCCACGCCGACCGGAAATCCAGCACCAAAAACCGGAAGTTCGGCTGGACTGTCACAGATGGTAGTGGAGACACCATGGTTGAGGCGCTGGATGAAGGCCACAGGCGGTAACAGCGTCGGACCAGGTGAGATTGCAGACCTGTTGCAGATGAGGGTCCCTTGTGGGTAGAGATGTGTGCTAGGGCACGGGTAGGCTGCCGGTGGAGGCGGAAAGCGCCAGTGAGGTGTCAGGCAGGAGGGGACCAGCCCCAGAGTCAGAGGCAGGGGCTATGTTGGGTGGATAGCCGGAGATTGGTCCTCCACAACCACAATCTGCTCCACAGGTGACCCGAGGTCTATGGCACAGAAACAGTGCAGTTAGGCAGAGAAAACCATCCGCTATAATGTAAAAAACAGACTGCACCTGGAGGAGACCCACCATACAGCTTCTGCTCGTAATGGCGTCCAAGCCACGCCCCCAGAGTAATATAATTTTATAATGAATAATAATAACAATAATTAAGCTAATATTTTGGTAGTTAACTTAGGATATAGGATATCCTTACTAAATTTATTTCACTTAGTCCCTGATGTACACACTGATGTAAAAATCGCATGTAAGCAACTGTAAAAATAAAAAAATCATTGTACCAAATGAGATTGTACATATTTATATTTTTACATGTTCAGTTTTCATTGTGCTGTAAGCTGTTTTCTGTAACATTGCCTGTGTAAAAATTTACATTAATCTTAATGGTAGGGTGTGGCTGGATCGCTTATAAATAACTTATGAGATAAATTTATTTAAAGGAAATAGCGCAGGGCACTTATTTATATAATTGGAAATGTACTTGTTTATTATATTTTTTTATAGGAAATGTATTTATGGCTGAGACAGAGCCTGGGAGGAGATTAATTAGTGTTTTGTAACTTTGCTAGAGAAAATCACCAATTAGGCATATGTGGGGAGGGTGTCTGTTGCTGATAGCAGGCAATGCTAACTAATTCTTTTGATGTGGATTATCAAATTCCTGTTCTGGCTGAAGGCCTGGCAGGGGATCGTTATCTGTGTTTATGTCTTGTTAGACAGACAGGAAACCTAACATTGTAAACAGCACGTGATGTAGGATATAACAGATAAGTGTACATTTTGTTAAGTATGAATTGCATTTAAATCCATGTTTGGGGAAACATATTGCATCCTGATACTAAAATAACTCAGACTTCAGGGGGCTGGCTTAAAACTGTATAAAACAGCACTGCTTTGTACTGAAATGTATCATTCTTGTTCCATCTGAAACTAGTACCTTCAACCAGTGTGAACTGTCCTTATCAAGCCACTTGAGCAAATAAACATCACTTGCTTCAAAAACCTGCTTGACAACTTCTTCCATGTTGAAATTCCTGTAACCTACAGATTAGACCCGTTTCCGGCTGTACTGAGGTTTGGACCCAGCTTTCCGGTACCACCGCTCTGCCCGCTACCTAGCAGCTCTGGCGAGTGTGATAGGTAAGGGGAGACCCATCCATAGTGACCCTGATCCATAGGAAGAGGTCAGGGGTACCAGGTAAGGTTTACCAGCAAGGGGGTACTCTAGCAGCAACAGTTACCCAGAAGGAATGCCATTCTGGATGCCATGAAGGAGTCCAGCGGTGGCAGCAGCCTAAGCCCCTCCTATTGCGGTTAGAGGGCGAATTTGACATAAAGAAAAGAAACGGTGGCAAAGTAAGCCCAACCGGTTCCCAGCTACAACAGACAGGTTGGCTAAGGCAGTCCATCCTGTCACATAAGGAATTGTAAATACCGTCATATGCAGTTAGGAAGTGTTTACAGGTGCGCTTTCACATGTGTTTGGCTTGAACATTCTAACAACTTAATGTTTAATTAAAAATGTATGTTTAAAAAATGCAGAATACACACATTTGCAATCACAATTAATTGTATACCAAACAACACATATTAAACACATTTATATGAACACATTTAATCTCATATTAAACACATATTAAACATGGATATAAACTTATTGCTGTTTACATTCAAGTTTCAGATTTTCTCCTTTAGCTGTTTGGGCTTGTGGATTTATATTGTACCTGCCACAAAGCATGCACAAAGCTAGCAGTGGCGCACGCAGGGGGGGTTTCTGAGTCTCTAGAAACCCCCCCTGCGCTAACTAAGTGGCCACTGTCCTATACATTAGCCGCGGCGCTGTCAAAGAAGCGTCCGCGGCGGTGCTGTATACAATACAGCACCGCCGCAGACGCTTCTTTGACAGCGCCGCGGTTGCTGTATAGGACAGCGCTGGCGAAACGGCTCTGGTGCGCTTGCGCCCGCTCTCTCTCTTTTTTTTTTTTTTTTTTTTTTTTTCGGTCGGCGGGGAGAAATACCCCCCCGACAATCCTCCGTGCGCCCCTGGCTATATCTGCCTTTTGGTTAGAGATAAGCAACATTTCAGTACAATTTAACGCCAGTTGATTTTTGCAACAGAACATGCAATATCTCAGAGGTGTACAGTTCTTGCGATACAATGTTTCAGTTCTGCTTTTGCAGCTCCATTCAGTGGAATGTCATTCTGCGCTATATTTGTAAACTTGCATTTCCTGGAATGAATGAATGAATCTGGGATGATGATGGCCAATTCATGCTGCTGTGTGGTTGGGGTACGACTGAGAAAACCGAAGGTCAAATTCAGATGGAGGAACCTGCACAATTATGCAGCCAAATGTTTAACAAACCGAATATATGGAATATTTGAACAGCCCAGTGAACTGTAAAGTCTGTGTATGTTTCCAAGTACAGTCTTCTTTACAAGCTAATTTGCCATCTTGGCTGCATAACTCGTTGCAAACAAATACAGACGCACTTATGTAAAAATCAAACAATCTTGACTGCCACAGATAACTGTAAATGACTGCCAAACAATTGCTAACATCCCAAAATATAGTGAAAACCTGTTAAGATTTAAATGTCTGACTTTTTTAATTCAACATGACTTAGAACTCATTTTAAAAAAATAAAATAAAACTAATGACAGTGACAGTTTTAATTTATTTAACATATTAACAATAGTTTATGTCCTAAATAATTTTTAATTGCAATAAACTGAAATTAAGTACTTTACCTAAAATAAAAAAGGAAATCCGTCTGAAATATTGCGAAAGTTTTCCAAAAATATAGGAGAAAATTGAGGCAGTTGCTCCATAAATAATGATCACATAACCCACATACTGCATTCCCAAAGAACAGGTCACATATGACTTTAAAAGAAATGATGAAATACATGTTAGTCATTGTCTACATTTCCAAATTAGATAAAGTTTCAGCTGTTTTAGTTACGTTCAGTGATTTCTGAAATTAAATCTTACTTTCGAATCAAACCAACCAATCAATTGGTAAGGTAATATGTTGGAGAATATAAAAATTAATAAATATTTTATTTTCCTGTAAGATCATTACCATGTGAAGCTACATTTGATTATTGTGGGTTTATAGTATAAAATGTCAGCACCACACCATTGAATATTCATTTAGCAATGGATCTCTATAAATATCTTTACCAGTGGGCCCTTTTATGTCTCAGTTTACCACTGATTGTAAGGGCTCGCAAA
Source organism: Mixophyes fleayi (assembly GCF_038048845.1). Taxonomy (NCBI): domain Eukaryota; kingdom Metazoa; phylum Chordata; class Amphibia; order Anura; family Limnodynastidae; genus Mixophyes; species Mixophyes fleayi. Next base: position 257,292,736 of record NC_134404.1, on the reverse strand, counting down.
CACAAGCACTTCTTAAAATATACCTTGCCTTCCTTGCAGAACATGTAGCTAAGGGAAAATGCGCCAAGCATAGAGATCGCTGTCGGCCACTGTATGCTATTACATTGCGTTTATGCACACAGGCTTAAATGAGAATCAGAGCACTAGCAAAAACAGAATATTGTGCACAATTACAACTGAGCTTGACAGAGCTGAACTAGTATGGTGTCTGGGCTTAGTTCTTGCATAAATACATTATATAATGTAGGTTGTGTTTATATAGCTCTTAGATCGACAGTATATCGGCCCTCAAATGAAACTGGTATCGAATGGTTGCAAATGTTTTTGGCAACTAGAAGAGTAATTAAATATTGCTCTTGAGTCAACTTTTATGCAGTATAACATGTTAAATAGTATGTCTCTATTTAACTATGTGTCAATAATAATATATATAATATATATAATATAATATTGATATTTATAAATATACATATAAATGTTTAGAGCTACAGATAGCCCAGGGACACATGTGGCACTCTTGCAAAAAAATATGTACCCATTCAAATCTATATATTTTGGGCGTATGATCTTTTTTTTTTTTTCCGGTAGGATTTATTGAGTCTGAGCTGCTGTCTGAGTAGGGATAGCATTATGTTCTTAAAGTCTACCTTATTCAAGACACAATAAAATAATAAAGTATAATATAATTATCTTATTACCTTTGTGTAGTCACTCAAAATGAACCCTTGTACAATTCCACTATATACTGTTAATGGAATTAGGAGGCATTGGCGTTTATCTTGAAGATGTTTTAATGTTGCCAGAAATGGTGCCCAGAAATTCCTCTTGCATGCCAAAGTTTTGTTTTCACTTTGATGGTCAATTGGATCTAGAAACACAATGATCAGTAGTAGAGCTAGCAGGCCACATGCTGCAAAAAGTAAAACAAAAATGTATGCTTATTGCAAAATTAGGATACATTTACCAATCAGATCTAACTCAATGTTTGTCAATCCAAGTTAAATTAAAATACCATACATTTTTAAAAGAGTAACATGAATGCTGTGTGCACACACTCATTTTAATCTGTGTCCTCTCTATTTCACTAGATATTTAGTGCAGAATGCCTTAGTTTCACAACACTGCAACTAGATGTTGCACCCAGCATACATCACATTGTGCCTATGAAACCTATAAGTGTGCTTAAGTGAGCAGCGAGTCAGAAAAATCTGAAGAGTCTTGCTGTGCAAGAAGTGTAAATGTCACCTCAAAACTCAAACCTTCTACTCCTTTTTCTCATAAAATACTGCTTAGTTTATTTGCATTTATGAAAGGGAGGGGACATTGGGGCTGTCTTTATTATATGTAATACCATTGTATTTATGAATATTTGTTTTACATTACTCAGACTGCGACTAGTAATGCAGTTGTTTGTTAAAGTGCAGCAAGAGCATCAAGTCCTTTTGTAGAGTGGAAATGGGTGAACACACCACTGCACAGCAAGGAACCCTCTTATAAATACATCCTTTCCACTCCATTATCTCATTTCAGAAATCTCACTTTGTGAAATTAAATTTCATTCTTGCACAGATTCACAAACTAGGGGCACCTATGAGCCTATTCCATTTTTTGCGAGGAACATCCTTACTCCCTGTTATCCCTGCAAACTCAGATCCAGACTCGGTCTGCATACCAACAGAAAACATTATTTATTCAAACCTTACTTTTGACCTAGTAGTCCTGTATTTGCTTAAATCGTTCCTGAGCTATCAATCCTGTGTAGCAGTGACTATTATTTCCGTACACCCTACTCTTGGCCTGGTACTCTTGTTTTATTTGTGCGCTACTTGCAATTGCCAGACTCCAGTCTCTTGTCGCAGTTCTGTACTACCTGCAATTGCCTTATCTGTAATAAGGACTTCACAATCTTGTTATACTTGTGAGCTATTCAAAATCACATCTGCATTGATATGGACTCAACATTTTTGTTGTCCTCGTGTGCTTACAATAAAGATTGACATTTTTAACTATCTCATGGTCATGACCTACTTTGTGACACGCTATACATTTTATTCAGCATTTTAAAATGAATGCCATGCAGCAGTAAACTAACAATGGCCAAAAACAGTTCTAACTCTCTTCTCTACCATAGGTTACCCTTTTCCTTTTTCAAGTGCTCAGGAATGTGGGCTTATGATGACACAATAATTAACAGAAGAATAATTATTTTAATATAAGTGTTTTAAAGAATCAATCCTGACCACTAGGATAACAACATTGTCTCTCTGTATACAAATGGAGTCAATTGAACTGTAGTTGCGGTATTATCACTTTTATATTTTTCTAGTTAATTTGTAGTTAACATTTTGACTGGGATTTGGTTCATTCCACTAATTATTTAGGAGTGTACAACCAACAATATTGTTGTATATTCCCAACATGACTGTTCAAATTCACTCACTGTTAATCTTCCTTTTCCTTTTTTATCCTGTTTTTTTAAAGAATAGGAATTTTATATAGAATGGCATTTTTTATTTATATACAATACTTTTTAAAACTTTTTATTTATAAAATAGGGTTTGTATGCCTTTTTATTTGACAGGGTTTCTAATGTCAAAGTAACAATTAGAAGGAAAGCATGTTAAATGTATGAATTTTGTTTCAAATATAACTGCATGGAATATCACAATCAATTTACCAGAGACTTATAAAAACTTATCTCTTCTCTACTGGAATCCCCACACAATCTATTCTCTAATGCTAAAGATTGGTACACACTACAGAATTTTCCACCCAATTTTTATGCCGATCGATTTTACATGCAATCAATGTTCCGATCGCTCGGTCCATGGACTGCATACACACTAGCCACGTTTAGGACGATAAAGGGAAGAGCGGACGTCCCTTTAGTGACTTTTTACAGCCATGTTGTCGTGAGCAATGACTGTAATTTCGTACTCACTGTTGTGGATCGGTCGGAAGTTTATACACACTAAACAACGGAAACGAGATTGGAACGAAAATATTAAACGGTACGACCAACCAAATGAGGCGGCAATCGTCCATTTGGGCAGACTTTCGATCATCGTGTCACTACACACACTGACCCGACTTTTGAACGAGTGGTCATATGTCGGCTGATTTAGCCGATTATTGGACGAAAACTGTGTAGTGTGTACCCAGCTTAAGTCTGTGGTCTCCTACTAGCCTTCATTGCCCTCCTCATGTCAAGACACAACACAGATTAAATGCAGCTCTGTTATCACTTCCTCAGGCACACAAGTGTACAAATCACTGGCTACTGCAAGACACTTGCATCTGACAGAGCACCTGTTTGTTTTCGATCTTCATACACTGCTCACCTATAGGTCCATAAATTTAAAAATGACTAGAGAGAGTACAACCTGTCAGGTCATCAGTTTTTGTCTGAACAATTAAGCAGTATTGCCTATTTTTTCTATTTTTATTTACCATCTCATTAGTTAGTACTATATTGAGCTACAAACTCTTAGCATTGGTAATTTTTCAGAAGGAAAAAGTATTGTGTTAAAAGTACTCATCTGACACCAACTTTACTGTCAGCTCTCAGTGACTTGATGCTGTCTAATGTTCCCAACAGTTGTAAACTGAATCAGTGAGTCCTAGAATTTAAACTGGGGAGTGTATAACACTTATCTGCTCCAGTTTGCAAATTCCCTGATAGAGTTTCTATAGATGCCTTCTATACATCTCTAGAAGGCAATGACCCGTTTGTTAGTAAAAATGAGTAAGTGAGGGCAGTGTAATTATGTCATGAGGAGGGGAATGTACAGTACGGCAGGAAGCCATATACTGAGGAGCTATATAGTAGAATTAAATAGTAGAAGGAGCAGATTCCACAACTGCACAAAATAGTATGGTAAAACAAGCGGTGCTTTATGAATTTTCAGATGTCACTAGCTACAAGTGAATTTGGAGAGGGTCCAGAAAAAAAGGTAAGCAACAACCCAATGGTTTCCTAAAAACAATGTGCTTCTTGATTATTTAAGTAGTCGGTGTTAGACAATAGTGAATTTTAAACCATACTTGCCGATTTTTCAAAACTCTCCTATAGGAGATGCAGGGGAAGGCTGGAAAATTTTAGCTCGGGGGGGCAAGACTCAACTCAGCAGCCTATTAGGAATATTTTAAAGAAAAAAAAATGCATGTGGCCCAGTGACCCAGCCCAAAGTAGCCAACTATGGGACCGGCCTGGGGGCAGATGCCCCACTGCCACCCTAGCCCAGCCTTCCCCTGGGAAGATCCCTAAGGATAGGTCATGTGATAGGTCATGTGACAGGTGGTAGGAGGGGTCACCATATACCCGCCCCTGCTAGGAAATGCCAAAGTTCACGACATTTCATAGCAGTGGTGGAGCTTAATGACTCAAAATTGCATCATTAAGCCCCTCCTCCATCATGTCCAAGAGGATGCCTACTCTTCCGGGAGTCCAGGAAGGCTCCCCGAAATCTGGGAATCTCCTGGAAATTCCGGGAGAGTTGGAAAGTAAAGTTGGAAAGTGTTAATAATTTTTAAAGTTACTGGTAATTTTATAGTTAAAGTATAGGAAACCAAAGATGGTATAATAATAAATATCTAATAGGCAATGTCTTACCTTGAAACATTGAAAACTGAGATATGGGGCCTGATTAATTAAGGCAAAGAAGTGAATGTGAAGTAACATCTCTTGTTGAATACGGGTCTATGTATGACAGACAATACACTGCTGATTACGTACAATATATATGTGGAATATAAAGTCCTTGCAGAATGCACAAAAAAAAAAGGATTTATTTATTGTCTCCTACTAGTAATATAATCATCAATGAAAAAACATTAAAAAAAAGTTTTTTCAGTTTCTTTTCCATGAACTGCATTAGTCAGGATTGTATTAATGTCTACTGTACATAAAATGCATTTTTACAGTTGCTATTGATTGCACACATGTTCTAGCATGCATATGTGACCGTCATCACTATCAATGGCACTTACACCTGACCTGTAGCTGGTGCAAGTGTTATGAAAGATAAACACATGCCTTAGAGATGCCCAAAGCTTGAATGAAATGCTGCTGCATGTGCTCGAACATGGCATGCCCTTACTGTAGATTGACTATGTGCATATGCACATTCTCCATGAAATTGTAGACTGTAGTATGTGACCTTTGTGCTCGAGGATAAATTGCATACACTTGCACTCTCTGCCGTATAGTTGGTTTCTGTGTTTCTGGGCATACGCAGAGCAATTTAACACAAAATACAGCACGTATTGGCATTCACATGCCTTAATGAATCAGGCCCATAATATTGTAATCATATTATCTAAAGTATCAATGCTCTCCATAAAGTATATCTCTTAATAACTTAATTGTACAAGACTGACATGACAATTTATAGAAAAACAGCTAAAAAATATCTTACCAACATATGCCCCTAATATTATATAGACTAATAAATTAGACGGTTGTCTTGGCTTGGAACCGATCTGGCTCCAATTCCCAGTTTGTTGACTCAAATTTCCAGTAAACTGACTCTGGTTTTCAGTTAATATTAAAGTTTCACTTGCTCCACAATTTGTGTCATTCCAAACTCTTACGTCATCTAAAATTGGGGAAAAAAAATGTTAGATTTGTTTTTTTTCTCTTTTTTATGTAACTCTTTTTTATTGAAACAGCACTATATAAGAGTTGAGAAAGAAAAATAATAGAAAACAATAGGAAGGAACGAGTACAAATATATGGGGCTTCTTACAGAGTCGGATGTTAGACTGAGACGTATCTCCCCCATGCACCTAAGTAGTTGGTGAGTCTAGCAAAGTAAAGGTGATTCATGCTCTTTTGTGGTATGCTGAGGTGGAAATAGCTGCAGATAGGTCTTTAGGAAATGTATCTGTTCGGGGAGATATGCAACTAGGGTGTCAGAACTTATATATGTGTCCCAATGCCAGGCTGGATGTGTCACAACAATTTAGTGGTAACAAAAATACTCTTAAAATATTTTTAATATGTGCAATAGAGATTATATATGATCTGTATTTTACTAGTAATTGGTATGCAGTAGATGTCATTCATTTTGGTGTTCAACTACACTTCATTCATGTTTCAGATTGCATTAACAATAAAATATTAACACAGATGTGATCAAAATATAAAACATGTGGCCTTTGTATCAACAGAAATGCGTTACAGCACCTCAACAGTTAGGAATCACTTCCTTATTCAGATAAGTTACATGTTCATATTGTAATACTTTTTTTCACTCAGCTATACCACTAATAGATACTGAAGGCTGAGTGGGTATCTAATATTGTGAATTTTTCCACCTAACTTGACACAATAACTTCTTAATGGTTGCTTTTGTAAATTTCCTAAAGTTAGCTACCTGAAATAACTCATTATATAGGTTATAAATAAAAAAGACAATACTATAATATATATCTGTAACTAGTCTTATAATAATATGCTTAAGGACATCTCCTTAGAACATAGAATTTAAGTTACCCTATTATTTATGACAAAATTCCAACTAAGAATAAATATTAATAAAATAATACATATCAGTTTAAGTGTCTCATTTAATGAGACCAGCTGCATACTTTCAAGATTGTATACCCATTGTTATTTTATAATTAGCCTGTATCGACTTCCCACATGGACTACATAGTCGGACAGTGATGATTTCCAATTGTAGTTATTAAATAATGATATAACCTACAGAACACACCTTTATAAATCTTTAGTGCATTTTACGTTTAAAAAAGTGAATTTTGTGACACGAGCATGAAATGCTTTTTATATCTGCAAAAACTTTTACTCATATGTAACTGATATACCATATTTTTGTTGTAATATACCAAAAGGTTTTAAATGACAATTTACACAAAGTGGTTGCCCATTCCTCAGCTTGGGCAGTTTGCTATACAAGAAGCTATTCCAAATAAGAGTGCATTCTGACACCAGTCACATGTTTTTGATTGAACTCCAACGACAATAATACATATGAACCAAACATTTATTACAAACAGTAAAAAGAACAGTGCATCTGCAGAGAACAAGACCATTATAAATAGCATACTGTACATAGCAAGCCGTGTGTGCATCAAAGTGAAAACAGATGCAAATATGTGATACCCACAAGCAAAAACAGCAGGAAAGTGGCTCGGCACCTACCTGCTACACATCATGACAGGGAATAAAGCTCCCGCAGCTCCTCCAGAACAAAAGGAGATAGTCTTCATCTGTGCCAGATTGCCTCATATTTGTCCAGCAAATTATGTCTTGTGTACATGAACCTTTCATGACCGATAGATTCATTAACCAGGCTAACCCATTCACTTACAGTCGGCCACTCAGAAGCCATCTACTTCTTGACAATAGGAAACTTAGCCAATATAAACCAGGTAGACAGTAGCTGTCTAATGAGAATGTGCATCCTGCCAACCAGATTATAGACCAAAGATGCACATTCAAGGACTATTGGGGGGCACACACACACTCCCAATTGTACCACACAGTCCATAACCTCAAGACAGAATCGAGACTCCATGGGACAGTGCAAAAGCAGATGCCTGTTGACTCACATACTTTGGACAGGACAATACTTGTCTCCCACTAAATTTAGAGATCTGGGGGTAAATTTATCAAGTTGCGAGTTTGAAAAAGTGGAGATGCTGCCTATAGCAACCAATCAAATTCTCATTATCATTCATTTAGTACATTCTACAAAATGACAGCTAGAATCTGAATGGTTGCTATAGGCAACATAACCACTTTTTCAGACCTGCAGTTTGATAAACTTACCTGCTGGAGAGGGATCAGATAGGATCTATGCAGAAAGAAGACTTGAATTTGTCAAAATCTCGCCAATGCTGTATCCCTATATGAGCTCAAGTATTTGACACTAGTCTTTATCACTAACCTGACCATGTCAGTATCCCAAACTTTTTGCAGTTCTGAGAGGCCACCACCACCATCAGCCCTTCCAAAAGTATGGAGTATATGGATGAAATATGATGTTGAGGACCAAGTCTCATTAACAGCACTTTCAAAGGGGAGACGCAAAACAGTCCCATAGAACTGTGAATCAAGAGCATGTTGTATTTCTAAACATCTATAGAAATAACCCCAGGGAACACCGTAGATCACTCTAAGTTACTCAAAAGACTTCAAAGCCCCATTCTCAGTCAAATACCCAAGATGATGAACACCATATTTACACCAGGCAGTCATCATCCTCGCCAACTCACCCAAACTAAAATTGGACGAAAGGGGATTTTCCGGGTCATACTCAGAGTGAGCAGCGAGTTTAACGCAAAATGTCATACCTTAACTGCTTGGAATACCATGGTGTGTCTACCAGCCAGGATAAATTGTGTCCGAGAGTGCAGGTAGCCCGTCTCATTAACCAAATAGTCATGTAGGTCAGTACACCCCCGAGATATCAGCCACATCCTAATATGTGCCAACTATGAGGCATAATAAAACAGTTGGAGGATCAGAAGTGCAAGTACTCCTGTTCTCCTAGATCTATGTAAACAGGTAATCTTAATGTGATCCCGATTATTGCCCAGACAAGCGGCGAAATGTAATGATCGATTGTACGAAAAATAGATTGTGGGACATAAACCAATGCTTGCTGCAGGAAATACAGGAATATTGTCTGCAGTATCATTTTGACAAGATTGACTCGAACAGCAGCAATTGTTTCCAGGCATGCATTCTGCTTTTAAAATAGTCAATTTGTTGTTGAATATTATATTCCATATAGCATCCCAGATCATTAGACATCTAAATACCCAGATACTTGAATTTGGAGGTCCACTGCAGGGGAAGCTAGAGATCAGAATCAGTCAGGTAGGATACTTTATGCGGAGAAATCTAAGATGTATCCCAATCGACCTGGAGCCAAGAATATTTCTCAAAATTTGTCACTACACATAGAAGAGCGGGCAGAGAGTGTTGAGTATCTGGCAAGAACAACAACATGTCGTCGGCATAGAGGTCAATAATATCAGTCCTGTTCCCTACAGTCAACCCGTGGATATCCGGATGAACCTGTATCACACATGCTAAAAGCTTGATGGCCAATGTGAATAGAGCAGGCAACAGAGGACATCCCTGTCTCGTGCCCCTGCTGAGATTAAAACTCAGAGAAACATACCCGTTGACACAAACCTGGGAAGTGGAGGATGAGTAAGGTAGCCGTACCCAGTTGACAAAAGCAGATCAAAACCAAGTTTATACACCGCCCATAGGTGCCTCCATTCCACAGTCAAAGGCAATTCCTTGGCAACATCCATTGACACTACCATTGCCTCGTCACCCACCGTGTGCTGTAGCTGCAGGTGACAGAACAGCTGACACAATTTAGTGGCTGTCAATTTACCCAGCATGAAACCAGTTTGGTTAGGAGGTAGAAGCTCACTAATAACCCGATTAAGATGCAGAGCCAAAATTTTTGCCAATATTTTGACATCCGTAGTCAGTAAGAGCTACAAGAAAGCATCTTTAATTCCTGCAACCGCAGTGTCAGGATTCCCATTATGAAGTCCACTGAGAGAGGGTAAGTGGAACAAAGTGGTTTATTGATAACACAAGTTACATAGGTTTAGGATACAATAAATGGTAATGCAACAAGTACAAGTCAGCAGTGTATGGTAGTTATGGCACGGATAACTCAGCAAGCCACCGAAAGCCGCAGAAAATGGTCAGTAGCGATACAATTTAAAGAGGCAGTACTGAGAAGCCAGATAACAAGAAAGTCTGGTTTAGAGGCTGGAGAACCAGAATAAACCACGTGTGCCAGGTGTAACGCTCTTACTTGTTCCCCATTCCAGCGCTGTCTCTCAGTGCTTTGAGGTAGCGGATCACCTGACTCGGCTGCTGGGTAGCCTGTTTTATTTTCTCTACATAACCTCGGCACTGCCACTTGCTCAGTGTCAGTGCAACTTTGTTGCTGAGCGCCTGACTCTTGTATCTTTTGTGTGTCCTTCTCCCTGTGAGTGAATACTGCTGCTGGATTGTCTGTGTACCGTTCCTGGCTTGTCTGGCTTTGGTTTGCTTGTTCTCCTGTGCACTGTTCCTGGCCTGTCTGTCTCCATTTGCTGACCGCCTGTGTACTGAACATGGCTTGTCTGACTACGCTTTGCTGGATCACCTGTGTACCAAACGTGGTTTGTCTGACTGCGCTTTGCTGCATCACCTGTGTACTGAACTTTGCTTGTCTGATGACCCGTGTACACGATCCTAACTGGTCAGTACCTCTATGCTGTATTTATTGTTCTAGATCCCTGCCAGCCTGTTTACCTGTGTGCATCCATATATCTGACTCCTCCGTTATTTTTACCTCTGCATTATTCTTTTGGGACGAATAAACTGCTTTGAGACCTGTGTTGCTTCCTGAGACAGTCCAGGGGTCGAGACCTGCGAGTATCTGGCGAAGTCCATCCCACCTTGCAGAGGTTCTTGGCGAAAACCGGGGAACTCGTTAGACTCTGCGCCCCTGGTCTGCCGATGCCAATCAGGAATAACAAAGGCCTTTCACCTGGAGATCATAAAACCATGATACCTGGTTTATTCAGAGACACAAGGCACCGGATGAACCATGGAATACTGGATTCCAGCTTATTCAGGAGGCTGGAGGCACCAGATGAGTCACAAGTGTCATGACTCCAGGTTATTCAGGAGGCATGAGGCACTGGACGATCAGCAGGCATAAAAAGTGTAGTGGTCTGCAGGAAGGAGTACTTGAAATTATAGTGTGGAAGTTGAACAATTGAATGCAGTCGCTCTAAATTAACAATATCAATTGTAATAGTTTTTCGATTGCAATTAGTACGCTACATCATAACAGGGTTAATAACGCAATCGCACAGAAAAAACAACACACACACACTTACATTTGTAAATAGTATCCATTTAATAAAGTTCCAACTCACATTAGTTTATTATTAAAATTTAAAGGTCATTTATGCAAAGATAAATTTGTATTACAGGTATTTATGGTTCAGGTCCTAAGAAATGTTTGGTGTTTGGTCTTATATCATTCCTCATTTCACCAGCAGAAATCCGGTGTCAACAGAGTAGCGATCGCACCTAGAGATCGCTAGTTATGAATAAAATAAGATTGATACTTTATAATACTGTAGGAAGCACATGTTTATAGGTTGGTTTAACAGGATTCGAGCAGTTCCCAAAGGCACTACATGTGCACAGCTGTTAGAGTGAGCTGTCCCCACCTTTGGAGAGTAATCCCTGAACTGACCTATGATCTGTATTGTACTGGACTGAGTATCCTCTTCATTTGAGATCCTTAATGAATCAGGCCCCTCTTTCTTAAATATGATGATTTAACTTATTACTAAGATTAAGGGTATGGTGAGCTATTTTTGACAGTTAGAGGGCCACGCCATGTGGCCCTGAAGTGTTACAGGTTGCCCATCACTGTTTTCATTTCATTTAAATTGGTCTCCAGTTTCATGATTGAATATGTTATAGAAAATTGCTATAGTGCTTGATAATATTTTAAGATTTCATGTATTATTGCAGTTGGATTTCAAGCAAAGGTGCCATCATCTCAATTTAATAGTAGAATTCATTATTCTAGGCCTATTATTTAGCTTAACTAATGAAATTCAAAATGGATATAATTATATTTTATTGTTTGCTTGGACAGGGAAATAATTAACATTACAAGTTATACTGGTAGGGACAAGAGCCCTTTTTTCAGTTGTCTGACTTAATTGAGTTTAACAAGATCTGTTACAGGGAGTGAGCCAACTCGGCAGATCCTGGGGAATTATTATACACACTTTCTTTTCTCTGCATCCTTATTTAAATTTTTCAGGCCTTCTAGAGATGAGCGGACTCCGATTGCGCTAATCCGAGCCCACCCGAACAGTGCGGATCCGACGGGATCCAAAAGAACTGAAAACGAGGCTATGACGTCCAAGTCTTGCGGCGGATCTCACGAGACTCGGATTGCATAAATTCCCCGCTTGCGACCGCCATCTTCAGTCGGGCTCAAATCATTGAAGAGGGAGGTTATAGTTTGGTGCTCCTGTGTCCTGTGTCCTGTCACTCTGTCCTGCTTAATCAAGTGGTTTTACTTAGTCCTGTGCTCTGTCCTGCTGATCAGTCCAGTGGTGCTTTGTCCAGTGCTCTGTCCTGCTGATCAGTCCAGTGGTGCTTTGTCCAGTGCTCTGTCCTGCTGATCAGTCCAGTGGTGCTTTGTCCAGTGCTCTGTTCTGCTAAGGCCATTGTTATTTAAAAATTATTAAAAAGTTATAAAAAAAAATAAAAAATTATAAAACAATTATACAAAAATTATTTAAAAAAATTATAAAAAAAGTATACAAAAATAATTAAAAAAAAATAAAAAAAAAATTATAAAAAAAGTCTATAAAAATTTCTACTGCTAAATATAAATACATTCACTGTTCCTGCAGTCAAAAAATATTAGTACTGTAATATATAAATACGTTCACTGTTCCTGCAGTCAAAAAATATTAGTACTGCAATATTTTACTACGTTCACTGTTCCTGCAGTCAAGAAATATTAGTACTGCAATATATAAATACGTTTACTGTTCCTGCAGTCAAAAAATATTACTACTGCAATATATAAATACATTCACTGTTCCTGCAGTCAAAAAATATTAGTACTGCAATATAAAAATACATTCACTGTTCCTGCAGTCAAAAAATATTAGTACTGCAATATATAAATACGTTCACTGTTCCTGCAGTCAAGAAATATTAGTACTGCAATATTTTACTACGTTCACTGTTCCTACAGTCCAGAAATATTAGTACTGCAATATATAAATACGTTCACTGTTCCTGCAGTCCAGAAATATTAGTACTGCAATATATAAATACGTTCACTGTTCCTGCAGTCCAGAAATATTAGTACTGCAATATTTTACGACGTTCACTGTTCCTGCATTCCAGAAATATTAGTACCAGAGATTAAATTATAATGGAGTACAAAAATTTGGAGGATAAAGTAGGGAAAGATCAAGAACCACTTCCTCCTAATGCTGAAGCTGCTGCCACTAGTCATGACATAGACGATGAAATGCCATCAACGTCGTCTGCCAAGGGCGATGCCCAATCTCCTAGTAGAGGGCATGTAAAATCCAAAAAGCCAAAGTTCACTAAAATTAGCAAAAAAAAGAAAATTGAAATCATCTGAGGAGAAACGTAAACTTGCCAATATGCCATTTACGACACGCAGTGGCAAGGAACGGCTTAGGCCCTGGCCCGTGTTCATGACTAGTGGTTCAGCTTCACCCAAGGATCTAAGCCCTCCTCCTGCCCCCCTCTAAAAAATTTAAGAGAGTTAAGCTGTCATCAACAACACAGCAAACAACTCTGCCTTCTAAAGAGATGGCATCACAAATCCCCAAGGCGAGTCCAAGGGTGTTGGTGGTTGGTGGTTGCGAAGCCTGACCTTCCCATCACTGTACGGGAAGAGGTGGCTCCTTCCACCATTTGCAGCACGCCCTCTGCATATGCTGGAAGGATCACCCACAGTCCAGTTACAGATTTGGCTAATGAAGGTGTGAATGTTGTACACCGGGAGGAGGATATTGATGTAGCTGGCGCTGAGGAGGAACTTGACGAGGAGGATGCTGATGTGGTTATCTTAAATGAGGCACCAGAAGGGGAAACAGTTGTTGTCCATGAGAAGAAAAAGCCCATTGTCATGCCTGGCCAGAAGACCAAGAAATCCACCTCTTCGGTCTGCAATTATTTCTATCCCAATCCGGACAACAAATGTATGGCCATATGTACCTTATGTAAAGCTCAAATAAGCAGGGGTAATGATCTTGGCGACCTAGGGACATCCTCCCTTATACGTCATCTGAAGAACCTTCATAATTCAGTGTTTAGTTCAGGACTTGTGGCTAGGACCGTCAGCAGTCCAGGGACACCTAAATCCCTTGGTCCTGTTGTATCCACACCAGCAACACCCTCCTCGTCAATTTCCTCCACGATCTCGATCAGAGATAGTCCTGCAGTCCAGAAATATTAGTACCAGAGATTAAACTACGTTCACTGTTCCTGCAGTCCAGAAATATTAGTACCAGAGATTAAACTACGTTCACTGTTCCTGCAGTCCAGAAATATTAGTACCAGAGATTAAACTACGTTCACTGTTCCTGATTGGTTTGTTAAAGTGCGAATGTCCTATTTCAACAACATCAGGGTGGGTGGGAGGGCCCAAGAACAATTCCATCTTGCACCTTTAGCAAACTCTTTCAAACTGCCATCCTGTCTGCCACTGCAGTGCCACTCCTAGATGGGCCACGTGTTTGTGCCACCCACTTGTGTCACTTAGCTTAGACATCCAGCTACCTTGGTGCAACCTTTTAGACTAAAAACAATATTGTGAGGTGTGAGGTGTTCAGAATTGACTGGAAATTAGTGGAAATGAATGTTTTTGAGGTTAATAATAGTGTAGGAGTGAAAAAAAATAAATATGGTTTTTAGCACTTTTTATGCTTTTTTAAAAAAAAATCAGAACCCAAAACCCAAAATCAGAACCAAAGCCTTTCGTGGGGTGTTTTGGCAAAAGAAATCAGAACCCAAAACCTCAAGCTAATCAGAACCCAAAACACCAAAAGTGGCCAGTGCACACCCTTCATCCATATGCAGATTTAATACTTCCCACCTTACATATGGAAAGGCAGAACAAAGAAGGTGTGCAAACACAGAGTACAGTAGGGGCATGTTGCAAACTGAGGCAGAAGTATACGGAGATGCATATCTTAGTATTATTATTATTATTATCGTAGATTTATAAGGCACCATAGTATTTTGCAGTACCCTAAATTAGGGAAAAGAGGTCATACATAAAACAGGGCCCTATTCATGTAACAATCCTGACCAGGTTTGCTACTTTCCCTGTCTGCTTTGTTCTCCTGTGGATTACATTACTCTCCCTCAGGTCAGGTCCTTCCAACCTACTCTATTTAAACTCAGCACTGACACCTTCTCACTGTCAATGCAACTTGCTGCTTCTCTGATTCCATGGACCCTTGTGTATCCTGACCCTGTGTCTTCCTTGTGAAAAAATGTAATTTCTTTAACCAAGTGCTGGAGCACTTCTCCTGGGACTTCCTTGTTGCAAGTATCTTCATGTGCATATTACAAGACTCTGTTTACTGTCAAGTGTGCCTCTACTGTGATACACAGACTCTCAATACCTTCAACCCTGCTGTATAAGAACCATTGTCATACCAAACAGGCTGGTTCATTTACATTGATAATTCCTGGACTCTGCGGTGTATAGACCTTACCTTGCATCTCTGTGTAGCATCATCTACTAATTACTGAACCCTGTGGTATCCTGGACATTGGTTATTGCTACCTTCTCTGTGGTGCCCCACCGCACCCCCCCCCCCCTCCGACAAACCGGCATTTTTTTCACGGGGGGTGGAGTCAAAATGACGCCCCTCCCGCCCACCATCCATGCCCCTTTGCCTGGGATCTCCGGGAATTAACTTACCAAAGGTTGGCAAGTATGGTCCCAGTACTATGCCTTCTCGTATATTGATGCTTGCAATGCTATATGTTCTCCCTGTGATTTGCAGCACTTGTTGCTGCTTCCATTAATCTTACCATTCTCGTTATTTCTGTATTATGTATGTTACTAATACTTCCACATGTTAACTGTGACATCTATACGTATTTATGCTTCTCCATTATATGTGATATCTGTATTATACATCCGTAGATTATACTTAATTCCTGTCATATGTGCATATTATATATATGTTTATTACCTACTCATTAAAGTATTGAAGAAGCAACATCCGTGTCTTGCCTCCTTATTCTGAACCCTAGTTAAGACTCAGCATCAGGTCGTGTACTGGCCTGTTCTGACTAATCAGGTATCAAACCAGATTTGTAACAGTTCATAACAGAGCTTACATTCTAAGCGGAAGAGGACAAAGCTGATACTAGAGGAGTGAGTGTGATTGGGACAGTTGTGAGAGTGATTAGTGTGAGTAGTATCATCAGGGATCAGATAAGCTTTAAAAAAAAAAGATGGGGTTTCAAATGTCGTAGAAGATGAAGAAGATCAATGGGATACAGTGGAGCTACCCATTTTCCTTGCAAAAACTGCCAGGCAACTCATTACTGCCCTCCGAATGCAATCATCTAACAGTTCAGATGGTGAATGATCTGAAGAGGAGGAAGAAGCAGATTGGCTAAAGTGCCAGCGAGAAAGCCCTATTCTTAGCCAACTCACCAGACTACTGACAGGAAAGGAATTCCTACATCAGGCTGACAGACTCAAGGCAGAGCCACAATTGATTCAACCAGATGAGTCACAAGTGTCATGACTCCAGGTTATTCAGGAGGCATGAGGCACTGGACGATCAGCAGGCATAAAAAGTGTAGTGGTCTGCAGGAAGGAGTACTTGAAATTATAGTGTGGAAGTTGAATAATTGAATGCAGTCGCTCTAAATTAACAATATCAATTGTAATAGTTTTTCGATTGCAATTAGTACGCTACATCATAACAGGGTTAATAACGCAATCGCACAGAAAAAACAACACACACACACTTACATTTGTAAATAGTATCCATTTAATAAAGTTCCAACTCACATTAGTTTATTATTAAAATTTAAAGGTCATTTATGCAAAGATAAATTTGTATTACAGGTATTTATGGTTCAAGTCCTAAGAAATGTTTGGTGTTTGGTCTTATATCATTCCTCATTTCACCAGCAGAAATCCGGTGTCAACAGAGTAGCGATCGCACCTAGAGATCGCTAGTTATGAATAAAATAAGATTGATACTTTATAATACTGTAGGAAGCACATGTTTATAGGTTGGTTTAACTGGATTAGAGCAGTTCCCAAAGGCACTACATGTGCACAGCTGTTAGAGTGAGCTGTCCCCACCTTTGGAGAGTAATCCCTGAACTGGCCTATGATCTGTATTGTACTGGACTGACTTGACCCCTGGACCAATAAAGAAAGACCTTAGTTTATATTTGTGTACATTGTGGCATCATCACTGTTTTTTTTGCTAACTCAAATTGTATACTGGACCTGGGCCCAGGAGGCGCTTGCACAATGTATTTTGTTATATTTTTCCGTATTTTGTTATACCTTCTTATACATCATCATAGATTGCTGTAATTTTGCTATATTTTGCTATTAAATCTCTTTGTGTGTCTGAACCACAATAATCTCATCGGACAATATTTATTGGTAGCGATAGCACGGACATAACACCAGGTAGGCAGACAGCCAGGAGATTGGATCAGACATGGAGGTGTAACAACTGCAGACACAGGAGCTGGATAGCTGGAGATGCCACAAATGCTGGATCAGGAGGGTCAAACAAGCCAGGGTTCAAAGCCAAGCAATCCACCACGATATCAGGTAAAAAGCATGCATGAAGTCACAACAATGCTGGGTCAGCGGTCATAGGAAGTGGTGACAAAACAGAGGGACAAGCAGAGAAATACAGGAAATCAATCAGGAATCATATGCAAGAAACCAGCAGTCGTTAAGGCAACAGATGAACTAGCAAAGACTGCTAAGAGGTGCAGTCTTTTAAAGGCCAGAGAAAGGTGCACCCCCTCTGGAGCAGGCTTTAATGGCAGTGCCTGCTCCAGAGCAGGATGTAAGGGCAGCGCCCCCTTTCTGGATCAGGCTGTAAGGGCAGTGTCCCATCTGGAACTGGCAATATCTCTGGAGCAGAGCCAGAGGCTGGAAACTTGGAACAGGAGGCAGAGGCTGGCACCTTGGAATAGGAGACAGAGGCACCTCGAGACAGGCAACTGGAACTGGAACCTTAGGACAGGCGTCTGAAAGGTACCACGAGACAGGTGGCTGAAACTGGCATCTAAGGACAGGTGGCTGAAATTGGCACCTCAGTACAAGCGACTGGAACAGGGCACCTCAGGACAGGTGACTGGAAGTAGCGGGTTAGGCCTCAACCCAAGGAACAGAGCAGGTTGAAATGTAGAAGTGGGAAGCAATGTGCAAACAAATCTGGAATGAGGAGGAGAGTAAACTGAAGACAGTTCTGTAGGTTGTTGTGGTATGTGGAGTGGACAGTCTTGTAAGAAGTGAACATTACTGGGACAGGAGAGACATAATTTATTGGTTCTTCTGCGCCATCGCTCCTCTTTGGTTAGGTGGGGGCGCGGAGCACCTGTTTATTTGTTGCAGTGAGTATCTGCATACCTCAAAATCATAAGAGAACTATTAGTGCTACCATCCAAGATTTTAGATTTTATGGATCTTCAGATGATTTCATCAACTAAGTAATATACACAATGTTTTATTTGTTCTGAATGATTCTAATTCTCTATATGTTTACATGTTTACTTGTCTTTATACTTGGATACATTGTATTCCCAGCTGTCTCTAACCTCAGGATTTGAGGAGCAATATAATCAATGCTAATTAGCAGTTTATGGTACCATTAGGTTTTTATTATTGTACTTATGTTGCAGTGTTATTTGCTGTATGCATTAACATATGTAATTCTTCCTAAGTGTATTTTATGATATATTAAAAAAACGGTGGATACAGCGCCCCTTTCCCAGCTCCTACTTGGTTTATTGTCAGATGTGTTTGTTCTAGCTTCTAACACTAGTTTGAAATGCTTGCTTTGATGTTGTTACAGATAGGTGCCTCGGGCCTGATTCATTAAGGTTCTTAAATGAAGAGGATTCTCATTTCAGTCTCCTGGACAAAACATAAGTTAAATACTGACTGTTTTTTCATGTAACACACAAATATCAACTTTAAATTTCAGTGTACAAATAAGCTATCAAATATTTGTGTGTTACATGCAAAAACAGGCAGTATTTAACTTATGTGTAAAACAGAACACTTATTTGCATCCCTTCCATTGTAACATGGTTTTGTCCAGGAGACTGAAATGAGTATCCTCTTCATTTGAGATCCTTAATGAATCAGGCCCCTCTTTCTTAAATATGATGATTTAACTTATTACTAAGATTAAGGGTATGGTGAGCTATTTTTGACAGTTAGAGGGCCACGTCATGTGGCCCTGAAGTGTTACAGGTTGCCCATCACTGTTTTCATTTCATTTAAATTGGTCTCCAGTTTCATGATTGAATATGTTATAGAAAATTGCTATAGTGCTTGATAATATTTTAAGATTTCATGTATTATTGCAGTTGGATTTCAAGCAAAGGTGCCATCATCTCAATTTAATAGTAGAATTCATTATTCTAGGCCTATTATTTAGCTTAACTAATGAAATTCAAAATGGATATAATTATATTTTATTGTTTGCTTGGACAGGGAAATAATTAACATTACAAGTTATACTGGTAGGGACAAGAGCCCTTTTTTCAGTTGTCTGACTTAATTGAGTTTAACAAGATCTGTTACAGGGAGTGAGCCAACTCGGCAGATCCTGGGGAATTATTATACACACTTTCTTTTCTCTGCATCCTTATTTAAATTTTTCAGGCCTTCTAGAGATGAGCGGACTCCGATTGCACTAATCCGAGCCCACCCGAACAGTGCGGATCCGACGGGATCCAAAAGAACTGAAAACGAGGCTATGACGTCCAAGTCTTGCGGCGGATCTCACGAGACTCGGATTGCATAAATTCCCCGCTTGCGACCGCCATCTTCAGTCGGGCTCAAATCATTGAAGAGGGAGGTTGTAGTTTGGTGCTCCTGTGTCCTGTGTCCTGTCACTCTGTCCTGCTTAATCAAGTGGTTTTACTTAGTCCTGTGCTCTGTCCTGCTGATCAGTCCAGTGGTGCTTTGTCCAGTGCTCTGTCCTGCTGATCAGTCCAGTGGTGCTTTGTCCAGTGCTCTGTCCTGCTGATCAGTCCAGTGGTGCTTTGTCCAGTGCTCTGTTCTGCTAAGGCCATTGTTATTTAAAAATTATTAAAAAGTTATAAAAAAAAATAAAAAATTATAAAACAATTATACAAAAATTATTAAAAAAAATTCTAAAAAAAGTATACAAAAATAATTTAAAAAAAATAAAAAAATTTTTATAAAAAAAGTCTATAAAAATTTCTACTGCTAAATATAAATACATTCACTGTTCCTGCAGTCAAAAAATATTAGTACTGTAATATATAAATACGTTCACTGTTCCTGCAGTCAAAAAATATTAGTACTGCAATATTTTACTACGTTCACTGTTCCTGCAGTCAAGAAATATTAGTACTGCAATATATAAATACGTTTACTGTTCCTGCAGTCAAAAAATATTACTACTGCAATATATAAATACATTCACTGTTCCTGCAGTCAAAAAATATTAGTACTGCAATATAAAAATACATTCACTGTTCCTGCAGTCAATAAATATTAGTACTGCAATATATAAATACGTTCACTGTTCCTGCAGTCAAGAAATATTAGTACTGCAATATTTTACTACGTTCACTGTTCCTACAGTCCAGAAATATTAGTACTGCAATATATAAATACGTTCACTGTTCCTGCAGTCCAGAAATATTAGTACTGCAATATATAAATACGTTCACTGTTCCTGCAGTCCAGAAATATTAGTACTGCAATATATAAATACGTTCACTGTTCCTGCAGTCCAGAAATATTAGTACTGCAATATTTTACGACGTTCACTGTTCCTGCATTCCAGAAATATTAGTACCAGAGATTAAATTATAATGGAGTACAAAAATTTGGAGGATAAAGTAGGGAAAGATCAAGAACCACTTCCTCCTAATGCTGAAGCTGCTGCCACTAGTCATGACATAGACGATGAAATGCCATCAACGTCGTCTGCCAAGGGCGATGCCCAATCTCCTAGTAGAGGGCATGTAAAATCCAAAAAGCCAAAGTTCACTAAAATTAGCAAAAAAAGAAAATTGAAATCATCTGAGGAGAAACGTAAACTTGCCAATATGCCATTTACGACACGGAGTGGCAAGGAACGGCTTAGGCCCTGGCCCGTGTTCATGACTAGTGGTTCAGCTTCACACAAGGATCTAAGCCCTCCTCCTGCCCCCCTCTAAAAAATTTAAGAGAGTTAAGCTGTCATCAACAACACAGCAAACAACTCTGCCTTCTAAAGAGATGGCATCACAAATCCCCAAGGCGAGTCCAAGGGTGTTGGTGGTTGGTGGTTGCGAAGCCTGACCTTCCCATCACTGTACGGGAAGAGGTGGCTCCTTCCACCATTTGCAGCACGCCCTCTGCATATGCTGGAAGGATCACCCACAGTCCAGTTACAGATTTGGCTAATGAAGGTGTGAATGTTGTACACCGGGAGGAGGATATTGATGTAGCTGGCGCTGAGGAGGAACTTGACGAGGAGGATGCTGATGTGGTTATCTTAAATGAGGCACCAGAAGGGGAAACAGTTGTTGTCCATGAGAAGAAAAAGCCCATTGTCATGCCTGGCCAGAAGACCAAGAAATCCACCTCTTCGGTCTGCAATTATTTCTATCCCAATCCGGACAACAAATGTATGGCCATATGTACCTTATGTAAAGCTCAAATAAGCAGGGGTAAGGATCTTGGCGACCTAGGGACATCCTCCCTTATACGTCATCTGAAGAACCTTCATAATTCAGTGTTTAGTTCAGGACCTGTGGCTAGGACTGTCAGCAGTCCAGGGACACCTAAATCCCTTGGTCCTGTTGTATCCACACCAGCAACACCCTCCTCGTCAATTTCCTCCACGATCTCAATCAGAGATAGTCCTGCAGTCCAGAAATATTAGTACCAGAGATTAAACTACGTTCACTGTTCCTGCAGTCCAGAAATATTAGTACCAGAGATTAAACTACGTTCACTGTTCCTGCAGTCCAGAAATATTAGTACCAGAGATTAAACTACGTTCACTGTTCCTGATTGGTTTGTTAAAGTGCGAATGTCCTATTTCAACAACATCAGGGTGGGTGGGAGGGCCCAAGAACAATTCCATCTTGCACCTCTAGCAAACTCTTTCAAACTGCCATCCTGTCTGCCACTGCAGTGCCACTCCTAGATGGGCCACGTGTTTGTGCCACCCACTTGTGTCACTTAGCTTAGACATCCAGCTACCTTGGTGCAACCTTTTAGACTAAAAACAATATTGTGAGGTGTGAGGTGTTCAGAATTGACTGGAAATTAGTGGAAATGAATGTTTTTGAGGTTAATAATAGTGTAGGAGTGAAAAAAAATAAATATGGTTTTTAGCACTTTTTATGCTTTTTTTAAAAAAAATCAGAACCCAAAACCCAAAATCAGAACCAAAGCCTTTCGTGGGGTGTTTTGGCAAAAGAAATCAGAACCCAAAACCTCAAGCTAATCAGAACCCAAAACACCAAAAGTGGCCAGTGCACACCCTTCATCCATATGCAGATTTAATACTTCCCACCTTACATATGGAAAGGCAGAACAAAGAAGGTGTGCAAACACAGAGTACAGTAGGGGCATGTTGCAAACTGAGGCAGAAGTATACGGAGATGCATATCTTAGTATTATTATTATTATTATCGTAGATTTATAAGGCACCATAGTATTTTGCAGTACCCTAAATTAGGGAAAACAGGTCATACATAAAACAGGGCCCTATTCATGTAACAATCCTGACTAGGTTTGCTACTTTCCCTGTCTGCTTTGTTCTCCTGTGGATTACATTACTCTCCCTCAGGTCAGGTCCTTCCAACCTACTCTATTTAAACTCAGCACTGACACCTTCTCACTGTCAATGCAACTTGCTGCTTCTCTGATTCCATGGACCCTTGTGTATCCTGACCCTGTGTCTTCCTTGTGAAAAAATTTAATTTCTTTAACCAAGTGCTGGAGCACTTCTCCTGGGACTTCCTTGTTGCAAGTATCTTCATGTGCATATTACAAGACTCTGTTTACTGTCAAGTGTGCCTCTACTGTGATACACAGACTCTCATTACCTTCAACCCTGCTGTATAAGAACCATTGTCATACCAAACAGGCTGGTTCATTTACATTGATAATTCCTGGACTCTGCGGTGTATAGACCTTACCTTGCATCTCTGTGTAGCATCATCTACTAATTACTGAACCCTGTGGTATCCTGGACATTGGTTATTGCTACCTTCTCTGTGGTGCCCCACCGCACCCCCCCCCCCCCCCCTCTGACAAACCGGCATTTTTTTCACGGGGGGTGGAGTCAAAATGACGCCCCTCCCGCCCACCATCCATGCCCCTTTGCCTGGGATCTCCGGGAATTAACTTACCAAAGGTTGGCAAGTATGGTCCCAGTACTATGCCTTCTCGTATATTGATGCTTGCAATGCTATATGTTCTCCCTGTGATTTGCAGCACTTGTTGCTGCTTCCATTAATCTTACCATTCTCGTTATTTCTGTATTATGTGTGTTACTAATACTTCCACATGTTAACTGTGACATCTATACGTATTTATGCTTCTCCATTATATGTGATATCTGTATTATACATCCGTAGATTATACTTAATTCCTGTCATATGTGCATATTATATATATGTTTATTACCTACTCATTAAAGTATTGAAGAAGCAACATTCGTGTCTTGCCTCCTTATTCTGAACCCTAGTTAAGACTCAGCATCAGGTCGTGTACTGGCCTGTTCTGACTAATCAGGTATCAAACCAGATTTGTAACAGTTCATAACAGAGCTTACATTCTAAGCGGAAGAGGACAAAGCTGATACTAGAGGAGTGAGTGTGATTGGGACAGTTGTGAGAGTGATTAGTGTGAGTAGTATCATCAGGGATCAGATAAGCTTTAAAAAAAAAAGATGGGGTTTCAAATGTCGTAGAAGGTGAAGAAGATCAATGGGATACAGTGGAGCTACCCATTTTCCTTGCAAAAACTGCCAGGCAACTCATTACTGCCCTCCGAATGCAATCATCTAACAGTTCAGATGGTGAATGATCTCAAGAGGAGGAAGAAGCAGATTGGCTAAAGTGCCAGCGAGAAAGCCCTATTCTTAGCCAACTCACCAGACTACTGACAGGAAAGGAATTCCTACATCAGGCTGACAGACTCAAGGCAGAGCCACAATTGATTCAACCAGATGAGTCACAAGTGTCATGACTCCAGGTTATTCAGGAGGCATGAGGCACTGGACGATCAGCAGGCATAAAAAGTGTAGTGGTCTGCAGGAAGGAGTACTTGAAATTATAGTGTGGAAGTTGAATAATTGAATGCAGTCGCTCTAAATTAACAATATCAATTGTAATAGTTTTTCGATTGCAATTAGTACGCTACATCATAACAGGGTTAATAACGCAATCGCACAGAAAAAACAACACACACACACTTACATTTGTAAATAGTATCCATTTAATAAAGTGTCAACTCACATTAGTTTATTATTAAAATTTAAAGGTCATTTATGCAAAGATAAATTTGTATTACAGGTATTTATGGTTCAGGTCCTAAGAAATGTTTGGTGTTTGGTCTTATATCATTCCTCATTTCACCAGCAGAAATCCGGTGTCAACAGAGTAGCGATCGCACCTAGAGATCGCTAGTTATGAATAAAATAAGATTGATACTTTATAATACTGTAGGAAGCACATGTTTATAGGTTGGTTTAACTGGATTAGAGCAGTTCCCAAAGGCACTACATGTGCACAGCTGTTAGAGTGAGCTGTCCCCACCTTTGGAGAGTAATCCCTGAACTGACCTATGATCTGTATTGTACTGGACTGACTTGACCCCTGGACCAATAAAGAAAGACCTTAGTTTATATTTGTGTACATTGTGGCATCATCACTGTTTTTTTTGCTAACTCAAATTGTATACTGGACCTGGGCCCAGGAGGCGCTTGCACAATGTATTTTGTTATATTTTTCCGTATTTTGTTATACCTTCTTATACATCATCATAGATTGCTGTAATTTTGCTATATTTTGCTATTAAATCTCTTTGTGTGTCTGAACCACAATAATCTCATCGGACAATATTTATTGGTAGCGATAGCACGGACATAACACCAGGTAGGCAGACAGCCAGGAGATTGGATCAGACATGGAGGTGTAACAACTGCAGACACAGGAGCTGGATAGCTGGAGATGCCACAAATGCTGGATCAGGAGGGTCAAACAAGCCAGGGGTCAAAGCCAAGCAATCCACCACGATATCAGGTAAAAAGCATGCATGAAGTCACAACAATGCTGGGTCAGCGGTCATAGGAAGTGGTGACAAAACAGAGGGACAAGCAGAGAAATACAGGAAATCAATCAGGAATCATATGCAAGAAACCAGCAGTCGTTAAGGCAACAGATGAACTAGCAAAGACTGCTAAGAGGTGCAGTCTTTTAAAGGCCAGAGAAAGGTGCACCCCCTCTGGAGCAGGCTTTAATGGCAGTGCCTGCTCCAGAGCAGGATGTAAGGGCAGCGCCCCCTTTCTGGATCAGGCTGTAAGGGCAGTGTCCCATCTGGAACTGGCAATATCTCTGGAGCAGAGCCAGAGGCTGGAAACTTGGAACAGGAGGCAGAGGCTGGCACCTTGGAATAGGAGACAGAGGCACCTCGAGACAGGCAACTGGAACTGGAACCTTAGGACAGGCGTCTGAAAGGCACCACGAGACAGGTGGCTGAAACTGGCATCTAAGGACAGGTGGCTGAAATTGGCACCTCAGTACAAGCGACTGGAACAGGGCACCTCAGGACAGGTGACTGGAAGTAGCGGGTTAGGCCTCAACCCAAGGAACAGAGCAGGTTGAAATGTAGAAGTGGGAAGCAATGTGCAAACAAATCTGGAATGAGGAGGAGAGTAAACTGAAGACAGTTCTGTAGGTTGTTGTGGTATGTGGAGTGGACAGTCTTGTAAGAAGTGAACATTACTGGGACAGGAGAGACATAATTTATTGGTTCTTCTGCGCCATCGCTCCTCTTTGGTTAGGTGGGGGCGCGGAGCACCTGTTTATTTGTTGCAGTGAGTATCTGCATTCCTCAAAATCATAAGAGAACTATTAGTGCTACCATCCAAGATTTTATGGATCTTCAGATGATTTCATCAACTAAGTAATATACACAATGTTTTATTTGTTCTGAATGATTCTAATTCTCTATATGTTTACATGTTTACTTGTCTTTATACTTGGATACATTGTATTCCCAGCTGTCTCTAATCTCAGGATTTGAGGAGCAATATAATCAATGCTAATTAGCAGTTTATGGTACCATTAGGTTTTTATTATTGTACTTATGTTGCAGTGTTATTTGCTGTATGCATTAACATATGTAATTCTTCCTAAGTGTATTTTATGATATATTAAAAAAACGGTGGATACAGCGCCCCTTTCCCAGCTCCTACTTGGTTTATTGTCAGATGTGTTTGTTCTAGCTTCTAACACTAGTTTGAAATGCTTGCTTTGATGTTGTTACAGATAGGTGCCTGGGGCCTGATTCATTAAGGTTCTTAAATGAAGAGGATTCTCATTTCAGTCTCCTGGACAAAACATAAGTTAAATACTGACTGTTTTTTCATGTAACACACAAATATCAACTTTAAATTTCAGTGTACAAATAAGCTATCAAATATTTGTGTGTTACATGAAAAAACAGGCAGTATTTAACTTATGTGTAAAACAGAACACTTATTTGCATCCCTTCCATTGTAACATGGTTTTGTCCAGGAGACTGAAATGAGTATCCTCTTCATTTGAGATCCTTAATGAATCAGGCCCCTCTTTCTTAAATATGATGATTTAACTTATTACTAAGATTAAGGGTATGGTGAGCTATTTTTGACAGTTAGAGGGCCACGCCATGTGGCCCTGAAGTGTTACAGGTTGCCCATCACTGTTTTCATTTCATTTAAATTGGTCTCCAGTTTCATGATTGAATATGTTATAGAAAATTGATATAGTGCTTGATAATATTTTAAGATTTCATGTATTATTGCAGTTGGATTTCAAGCAAAGGTGCCATCATCTCAATTTAATAGTAGAATTCATTATTCTAGGCCTATTATTTAGCTTAACTAATGAAATTCAAAATGGATATAATTATATTTTATTGTTTGCTTGGACAGGGAAATAATTAACATTACAAGTTATACTGGTAGGGACAAGAGCCCTTTTTTCAGTTGTCTGACTTAATTGAGTTTAACAAGATCTGTTACAGGGAGTGAGCCAACTCGGCAGATCCTGGGGAATTATTATACACACTTTCTTTTCTCTGCATCCTTATTTAAATTTTTCAGGCCTTCTAGAGATGAGCGGACTCCGATTGCACTAATCCGAGCCCACCCGAACAGTGCGGATCCGACGGGACCCAAAAGAACTGAAAACGAGGCTATGACGTCCAAGTCTTGCGGCGGATCTCACGAGACTCGGATTGCATAAATTCCCCGCTTGCGACCGCCATCTTCAGTCGGGCTCAAATCATTGAAGAGGGAGGTTGTAGTTTGGTGCTCCTGTGTCCTGTGTCCTGTCTCTCTGTCCTGCTTAATCAAGTGGTTTTACTTAGTCCTGTGCTCTGTCCTGCTGATCAGTCCAGTGGTGCTTTGTCCAGTGCTCTGTCCTGCTGATCAGTCCAGTGGTGCTTTGTCCAGTGCTCTGTCCTGCTGATCAGTCCAGTGGTGCTTTGTCCAGTGCTCTGTTCTGCTAAGGCCATTGTTATTTAAAAATTATTAAAAAGTTATAAAAAAAAATAAAAAATTATAAAACAATTATACAAAAATTATTAAAAAAAATTATAAAAAAAGTATACAAAAATAATTTAAAAAAAATAAAAAAAAAATTATAAAAAAAGTCTATAAAAATTTCTACTGCTAAATATAAATACATTAACTGTTCCTGCAGTCAAAAAATATTAGTACTGTAATATATAAATACGTTCACTGTTCCTGCAGTCAAAAAATATTAGTACTGCAATATTTTACTACGTTCACTGTTCCTGCAGTCAAGAAATATTAGTACTGCAATATATAAATACGTTTACTGTTCCTGCAGTCAAAAAATATTACTACTGCAATATATAAATACATTCACTGTTCCTGCAGTCAAAAAATATTAGTACTGCAATATAAAAATACATTCACTGTTCCTGCAGTCAATAAATATTAGTACTGCAATATATAAATACGTTCACTGTTCCTGCAGTCAAGAAATATTAGTACTGCAATATTCTACTACGTTCACTGTTCCTACAGTCCAGAAATATTAGTACTGCAATATATAAATACGTTCACTGTTCCTGCAGTCCAGAAATATTAGTACTGCAATATATAAATACGTTCACTGTTCCTGCAGTCCAGAAATATTAGTACTGCAATATTTTACGACGTTCACTGTTCCTGCATTCCAGAAATATTAGTACCAGAGATTAAATTATAATGGAGTACAAAAATTTGGAGGATAAAGTAGGGAAAGATCAAGAACCACTTCCTCCTAATGCTGAAGCTGCTGCCACTAGTCATGACATAGACGATGAAATGCCATCAACGTCGTCTGCCAAGGGCGATGCCCAATCTCCTAGTAGAGGGCATGTAAAATACAAAAAGCCAAAGTTCACTAAAATTAGCAAAAAAAGAAAATTGAAATCATCTGAGGAGAAACGTAAACTTGCCAATATGCCATTTACGACACGGAGTGGCAAGGAATGGCTAAGGCCCTGGCCCGTGTTCATGACTAGTGGTTCAGCTTCACCCAAGGATCTAAGCCCTCCTCCTGCCCCCCTCTAAAAAATTTAAGAGAGTTAAGCTGTCATCAACAACACAGCAAACCACTCTGCCTTCTAAAGAGATGGCATCACAAATCCCCAAGGCGAGTCCAAGGGTGTTGGTGGTTGGTGGTTGCGAAGCCTGACCTTCCCATCACTGTACGGGAAGAGGTGGCTCCTTCCACCATTTGCAGCATGCCCTCTGCATATGCTGGAAGGATCACCCACAGTCCAGTTACAGATTTGGCTAATGAAGGTGTGAATGTTGTACACCGGGAGGAGGATATTGATGTAGCTGGCGCTGAGGAGGAACTTGACGAGGAGGATGCTGATGTGGTTATCTTAAATGAGGCACCAGAAGGGGAAACAGTTGTTGTCCATGAGAAGAAAAAGCCCATTGTCATGCCTGGCCAGAAGACCAAGAAATCCACCTCTTCGGTCTGCAATTATTTCTATCCCAATCCGGACAACAAATGTATGGCCATATGTACCTTATGTAAAGCTCAAATAAGCAGGGGTAAGGATCTTGGCGACCTAGGGACATCCTCCCTTATACGTCATCTGAAGAACCTTCATAAAATTTAGTGTTTAGTTCAGGACCTGTGGCTAGGACCGTCAGCAGTCCAGGGACACCTAAATCCCTTGGTCCTGTTGTATCCACACCAGCAACACCCTCCTCGTCAATTTCCTCCACGATCTCGATCAGAGATAGTCCTGCAGTCCAGAAATATTAGTACCAGAGATTAAACTACGTTCACTGTTCCTGCAGTCCAGAAATATTAGTACCAGAGATTAAACTACGTTCACTGTTCCTGCAGTCCAGAAATATTAGTACCAGAGATTAAACTACGTTCACTGTTCCTGATTGGTTTGTTAAAGTGCGAATGTCCTATTTCAACAACATCAGGGTGGGTGGGAGGGCCCAAGAACAATTCCATCTTGCACCTCTAGCAAACTCTTTCAAACTGCCATCCTGTCTGCCACTGCAGTGCCACTCCTAGATGGGCCACGTGTTTGTGCCACCCACTTGTGTCACTTAGCTTAGACATCCAGCTACCTTGGTGCAACCTTTTAGACTAAAAACAATATTGTGAGGTGTGAGGTGTTCAGAATTGACTGGAAATTAGTGGAAATGAATGTTTTTGAGGTTAATAATAGTGTAGGAGTGAAAAAAAATAAATATGGTTTTTAGCACTTTTTATGCTTTTTTAAAAGAAAATCAGAACCCAAAAGCAGAACCAAAGCCTTTCGTGGGGTGTTTTGGCAAAACAAATCAGAACCCAAAACCTCAAGCTAATCAGAACCCAAAACACCAAAAGTGGCCAGTGCACACCCTTCATCCATATGCAGATCTAATACTTCCCACCTTACATATGGAAAGGCAGAACAAAGAAGGTGTGCAAACACAGAGTACAGTAGGGGCATGTTGCAAACTGAGGCAGAAGTATACGGAGATGCATATCTTAGTATTATTATTATTATTATTATCGTAGATTTATAAGGCACAATAGTATTTTGCAGTACCCTAAATTAGGGAAAACAGGTCATACATAAAACAGGGCCCTATTCATGTAACAATCCTGACCAGGTTTGCTACTTTCCCTGTCTGCTTTGTTCTCCTGTGGATTACATTACTCTCCCTCAGGTCAGGTCCTTCCAACCTACTCTATTTAAACTCAGCACTGACACCTTCTCACTGTCAATGCAACTTGCTGCTGCTCTGATTCCATGGACCCTTGTGTATCCTGACCCTGTGTCTTCCTTGTGAAAAAAATTTATTTCTTTAACCAAGTGCTGGAGCACTTCTCCTGGGACTTCCTTGTTGCAAGTATCTTCATGTGCATATTACAAGACTCTGTTTACTGTCAAGTGTGCCTCTACTGTGATACACAGACTCTCATTACCTTCAACCCTGCTGTATAAGAACCATTGTCATACCAAACAGGCTGGTTCATTTACATTGATAATTCCTGGACTCTGCAGTGTATAGACCTTACCTTGCATCTCTGTGTAGCATCATCTACTAATTACTGAACCCTGTGGTATCCTGGACATTGGTTATTGCTACCTTCTCTGTGGTGCCCCACCGCACCCCCCCCCCCCCCTCCGACAAACCGGCATTTTTTTCACGGGGGGTGGAGTCAAAATGACGCCCCTCCCGCCCACCATCCATGCCCCTTTGCCTGGGATCTCCGGGAATTAACTTACCAAAGGTTGGCAAGTATGGTCCCAGTACTATGCCTTCCCGTATATTGATGCTTGCAATGCTATATGTTCTCCCTGTGATTTGCAGCACTTGTTGCTGCTTCCATTAATCTTACCATTCTCGTTATTTCTGTATTATGTATGTTACTAATACTTCCACATGTTAACTGTGACATCTATACGTATTTATGCTTCTCCATTATATGTGATATCTGTATTATACATCCGTAGATTATACTTAATTCCTGTCATATGTGCATATTATATATATGTTTATTACCTACTCATTAAAGTATTGAAGAAGCAACATCCGTGTCTTGCCTCCTTATTCTGAACCCTAGTTAAGACTCAGCATCAGGTCGTGTACTGGCCTGTTCTGACTAATCAGGTATCAAACCAGATTTGTAACAGTTCATAACAGAGCTTACATTCTAAGCGGAAGAGGACAAAGCTGATACTAGAGGAGTGAGTGTGATTGGGACAGTTGTGAGAGTGATTAGTGTGAGTAGTATCATCAGGGATCAGATAAGCTTTAAAAAAAAAAGATGGGGTTTCAAATGTCGTAGAAGATGAAGAAGATCAATGGGATACAGTGGAGCTACCCATTTTCCTTGCAAAAACTGCCAGGCAACTCATTACTGCCCTCCGAATGCAATCATCTAACAGTTCAGATGGTGAATGATCTGAAGAGGAGGAAGAAGCAGATTGGCTAAAGTGCCAGCGAGAAAGCCCTATTCTTAGCCAACTCACCAGACTACTGACAGGAAAGGAATTCCTACATCAGGCTGACAGACTCAAGGCAGAGCCACAATTGATTCAACCAGATGAGTCACAAGTGTCATGACTCCAGGTTATTCAGGAGGCATGAGGCACTGGACGATCAGCAGGCATAAAAAGTGTAGTGGTCTGCAGGAAGGAGTACTTGAAATTATAGTGTGGAAGTTGAATAATTGAATGCAGTCGCTCTAAATTAACAATATCAATTGTAATAGTTTTTCGATTGCAATTAGTACGCTACATCATAACAGGGTTAATAACGCAATCGCACAGAAAAAACAACACACACACACTTACATTTGTAAATAGTATCCATTTAATAAAGTTCCAACTCACATTAGTTTATTATTAAAATTTAAAGGTCATTTATGCAAAGATAAATTTGTATTACAGGTATTTATGGTTCAGGTCCTAAGAAATGTTTGGTGTTTGGTCTTATATCATTCCTCATTTCACCAGCAGAAATCCGGTGTCAACAGAGTAGCGATCGCACCTAGAGATCGCTAGTTATGAATAAAATAAGATTGATACTTTATAATACTGTAGGAAGCACATGTTTATAGGTTGGTTTAACTGGATTAGAGCAGTTCCCAAAGGCACTACATGTGCACAGCTGTTAGAGTGAGCTGTCCCCACCTTTGGAGAGTAATCCCTGAACTGACCTATGATCTGTATTGTACTGGACTGACTTGACCCCTGGACCAATAAAGAAAGACCTTAGTTTATATTTGTGTACATTGTGGCATCATCACTGTTTTTTTGCTAACTCAAATTGTATACTGGACCTGGGCCCAGGAGGCGCTTGCACAATGTATTTTGTTATATTTTTTCGTATTTTGTTATACCTTCTTATACATCATCATAGATTGCTGTAATTTTGCTATATTTTGCTATTAAATCTCTTTGTGTGTCTGAACCACAATAATCTCATCGGACAATATTTATTGGTAGCGATAGCACGGACATAACACCAGGTAGGCAGACAGCCAGGAGATTGGATCAGACATGGAGGTGTAACAACTGCAGACACAGGAGCTGGATAGCTGGAGATGCCACAAATGCTGGATCAGGAGGGTCAAACAAGCCAGGGGTCAAAGCCAAGCAATCCACCACGATATCAGGTAAAAAGCATGCATGAAGTCACAACAATGCTGGGTCAGCGGTCATAGGAAGTGGTGACAAAACAGAGGGACAAGCAGAGAAATACAGGAAATCAATCAGGAATCATATGCAAGAAACAAGCAGTCGTTAAGGCAACAGATGAACTAGCAAAGACTGCTAAGAGGTGCAGTCTTTTAAAGGCCAGAGAAAGGTGCACCCCCTCTGGAGCAGGCTTTAATGGCAGTGCCTGCTCCAGAGCAGGATGTAAGGGCAGCGCCCCCTTTCTGGATCAGGCTGTAAGGGCAGTGTCCCATCTGGAACTGGCAATATCTCTGGAGCAGAGCCAGAGGCTGGAAACTTGGAACAGGAGGCAGAGGCTGGCACCTTGGAATAGGAGACAGAGGCACCTCGAGACAGGCAACTGGAACTGGAACCTTAGGACAGGCGTCTGAAAGGCACCACGAGACAGGTGGCTGAAACTGGCATCTAAGGACAGGTGGCTGAAATTGGCACCTCAGTACAAGCGACTGGAACAGGGCACCTCAGGACAGGTGACTGGAAGTAGCGGGTTAGGCCTCAACCCAAGGAACAGAGCAGGTTGAAATGTAGAAGTGGGAAGCAATTTGCAAACAAATCTGGAATGAGGAGGAGAGTAAACTGAAGACAGTTCTGTAGGTTGTTGTGGTATGTGGAGTGGACAGTCTTGTAAGAAGTGAACATTACTGGGACAGGAGAGACATAATTTATTGGTTCTTCTGCACCATCGCTCCTCTTTGGTTAGGTGGGGGCGCGGAGCACCTGTTTATTTGTTGCAGTGAGTATCTGCATACCTCAAAATCATAAGAGAACTATTAGTGCTACCATCCAAGATTTTATGGATCTTCAGATGATTTCATCAACTAAGTAATATACACAATGTTTTATTTGTTCTGAATGATTCTAATTCTCTATATGTTTACATGTTTACTTGTCTTTATACTTGGATACATTGTATTCCCAGCTGTCTCTAACCTCAGGATTTGAGGAGCAATATAATCAATGCTAATTAGCAGTTTATGGTACCATTAGGTTTTTATTATTGTACTTATGTTGCAGTGTTATTTGCTGTATGCATTAACATATGTAATTCTTCCTAAGTGTATTTTATGATATATTAAAAAAACGGTGGATACAGCGCCCCTTTCCCAGCTCCTACTTGGTTTATTGTCAGATGTGTTTGTTCTAGCTTCTAACACTAGTTTGAAATGCTTGCTTTGATGTTGTTACAGATAGGTGCCTGGGGCCTGATTCATTAAGGTTCTTAAATGAAGAGGATTCTCATTTCAGTCTCCTGGACAAAACATAAGTTAAATACTGACTGTTTTTTCATGTAACACACAAATATCAACTTTAAATTTCAGTGTACAAATAAGCTATCAAATATTTGTGTGTTACATGAAAAAACAGGCAGTATTTAACTTATGTGTAAAACAGAACACTTATTTGCATCCCTTCCATTGTAACATGGTTTTGTCCAGGAGACTGAAATGAGTATCCTCTTCATTTGAGATCCTTAATGAATCAGGCCCCTCTTTCTTAAATATGATGATTTAACTTATTACTAAGATTAAGGGTATGGTGAGCTATTTTTGACAGTTAGAGGGCCACGCCATGTGGCCCTGAAGTGTTACAGGTTGCCCATCACTGTTTTCATTTCATTTAAATTGGTCTCCAGTTTCATGATTGAATATGTTATAGAAAATTGCTATAGTGCTTGATAATATTTTAAGATTTCATGTATTATTGCAGTTGGATTTCAAGCAAAGGTGCCATCATCTCAATTTAATAGTAGAATTCATTATTCTAGGCCTATTATTTAGCTTAACTAATGAAATTCAAAATGGATATAATTATATTTTATTGTTTGCTTGGACAGGGAAATAATTAACATTACAAGTTATACTGGTAGGGACAAGAGCCCTTTTTTCAGTTGTCTGACTTAATTGAGTTTAACAAGATCTGTTACAGGGAGTGAGCCAACTCGGCAGATCCTGGGGAATTATTATACACACTTTCTTTTCTCTGCATCCTTATTTAAATTTTTCAGGCCTTCTAGAGATGAGCGGACTCCGATTGCGCTAATCCGAGCCCACCCGAACAGTGCGGATCCGACGGGATCCAAAAGAACTGAAAACGAGGCTATGACGTCCAAGTCTTGCGGCGGATCTCACAAGACTCGGATTGCATAAATTCCCCGCTTGCGACCGCCATCTTCAGTCGGGCTCAAATCATTGAAGAGGGAGGTTGTAGTTTGGTGCTCCTGTGTCCTGTGTCCTGTCACTCTGTCCTGCTTAATCAAGTGGTTTTACTTAGTCCTGTGCTCTGTCCTGCTGATCAGTCCAGTGGTGCTTTGTCCAGTGCTCTGTCCTGCTGATCAGTCCAGTGGTGCTTTGTCCAGTGCTCTGTCCTGCTGATCAGTCCAGTGGTGCTTTGTCCAGTGCTCTGTTCTGCTAAGGCCATTGTTATTTAAAAATTATTAAAAAGTTATAAAAAAAAATAAAAAATTATAAAACAATTATACAAAAATTATTAAAAAAAATTATAAAAAAAGTATACAAAAATAATTAAAAAAAAATAAAAAAAAAATTATAAAAAAAGTCTATAAAAATTTCTACTGCTAAATATAAATACATTCACTGTTCCTGCAGTCAAAAAATATTAGTACTGTAATATATAAATACGTTCACTGTTACTGCAGTTAAAAAATATTAGTACTGCAATATTTTACTACGTTCACTGTTCCTGCAGTCAAGAAATATTAGTACTGCAATATATAAATACGTTTACTGTTCCTGCAGTCAAAAAATATTACTACTGCAATATATAAATACATTCACTGTTCCTGCAGTCAAAAAATATTAGTACTGCAATATAAAAATACATTCACTGTTCCTGCAGTCAATAAATATTAGTACTGCAATATATAAATACGTTTACTGTTCCTGCAGTCAAGAAATATTAGTACTGCAATATTTTACTACGTTCACTGTTCCTACAGTCCAGAAATATTAGTACTGCAATATATAAATACGTTCACTGTTCCTGCAGTCCAGAAATATTAGTACTGCAATATATAAATACGTTCACTGTTCCTGCAGTCCAGAAATATTAGTACTGCAATATATAAATACGTTCACTGTTCCTGCAGTCCAGAAATATTAGTACTGCAATATTTTACGACGTTCACTGTTCCTGCATTCCAGAAATATTAGTACCAGAGATTAAATTATAATGGAGTACAAAAATTTGGAGGATAAAGTAGGGAAAGATCAAGAACCACTTCCTCCTAATGCTGAAGCTGCTGCCACTAGTCATGACATAGACGATGAAATGCCATCAACGTCGTCTGCCAAGGGCGATGCCCAATCTCCTAGTAGAGGGCATGTAAAATCCAAAAAGCCAAAGTTCACTAAAATTAGCAAAAAAAGAAAATTGAAATCATCTGAGGAGAAACGTAAACTTGCCAATATGCCATTTACGACACGGAGTGGCAAGGAACGGCTTAGGCCCTGGCCCGTGTTCATGACTAGTGGTTCAGCTTCACACAAGGATCTAAGCCCTCCTCCTGCCCCCCTCTAAAAAATTTAAGAGAGTTAAGCTGTCATCAACAACACAGCAAACAACTCTGCCTTCTAAAGAGATGGCATCACAAATCCCCAAGGCGAGTCCAAGGGTGTTGGTGGTTGGTGGTTGCGAAGCCTGACCTTCCCATCACTGTACGGGAAGAGGTGGCTCCTTCCACCATTTGCAGCACGCCCTCTGCATATGCTGGAAGGATCACCCACAGTCCAGTTACAGATTTGGCTAATGAAGGTGT
The DNA here is from genome assembly GCF_038048845.1 of Mixophyes fleayi. Lineage (NCBI taxonomy): Eukaryota > Metazoa > Chordata > Amphibia > Anura > Limnodynastidae > Mixophyes > Mixophyes fleayi. The sequence continues at coordinate 257,256,175 of NC_134404.1, read as the reverse complement.
GAATGTTGTACACCGGGAGGAGGATATTGATGTAGCTGGCGCTGAGGAGGAACTTGACGAGGAGGATGCTGATGTGGTTATCTTAAATGAGGCACCAGAAGGGTTACAGTTGTTGTCCATGAGAAGAAAAAGCCCATTGTCATGCCTGGCCAGAAGACCAAGAAATCCACCTCTTCAGTCTGCAATTATTTCTATCCCAATCCGGACAACAAATGTATGGATATATGTACCTTATGTAAAGCTCAAATAAGCAGGGGTAAGGATCTTGGCGACCTAGGGACATCCTCCCTTATACGTCATCTGAAGAACCTTCATAATTCAGTGTTTAGTTCAGGACCTGTGGCTAGGACCGTCAGCAGTCCAGGGACACCTAAATCCCTTGGTCCTGTTGTATCCACACCAGCAACACCCTCCTCGTCAATTTCCTCCACGATCTCAATCAGAGATAGTCCTGCAGTCCAGAAATATTAGTACCAGAGATTAAACTACGTTCACTGTTCCTGCAGTCCAGAAATATTAGTACCAGAGATTAAACTACGTTCACTGTTCCTGCAGTCCAGAAATATTAGTACCAGAGATTAAACTACGTTCACTGTTCCTGATTGGTTTGTTAAAGTGCGAATGTCCTATTTCAACAACATCATTCCCAAGAACAATTCCATCTTGCACCTCTAGCAAACTCTTTCAAACTGCCATCCTGTCTGCCACTGCAGTGCCACTCTTAGATGGGCCACGTGTTTGTGCCACCCACTTGTGTCACTTAGCTTAGACATCCAGCTACCTTGGTGCAACCTTTTGGACTAAAAACAATATTGTGAGGTGTGAGGTGTTCAGAATTGACTGGAAATTAGTGGAAATGAATGTTTTTGAGGTTAATAATAGTGTAGGAGTGAAAAAAAATAAATATGGTTTTTAGCACTTTTTATGCTTTTTAAAAAAAAAATCAGAACCCAAAACCCAAAATCAGAACCAAAACCTTTCGTGGGGGGTGTTTTGGCAAAACAAATCAGAACCCAAAACCTCAAGCTAATCAGAACCCAAAACACCAAAAGTGGCCAGTGCACACCCTTCATCCATATGCAGATTTAATGCTTCCCACCTTACATATGGAAAGGCAGAACAAAGAAGGTGTGCAAACACAGAGTACAGTAGGGGCATGTTGCAAACTGAGGCAGAAGTATACGGAGATGCATATCTTAGTATTATTATTATTATTATCGTAGATTTATAAGGCACCATAGTATTTTGCAGTACCCTAAATTAGGGAAAAGAGGTCATACATAAAACAGGGCCCTATTCATGTAACAATCCTGACCAGGTTTGCTACTTTCCCTGTCTGCTTTGTTCTCCTGTGGATTACATTACTCTCCCTCAGGTCAGGTCCTTCCAACCTACTCTATTTAAACTCAGCACTGACACCTTCTCACTGTCAATGCAACTTGCTGCTTCTCTGATTCCATGGACCCTTGTGTATCCTGACCCTGTGTCTTCCTTGTGAAAAAATTTAATTTCTTTAACCAAGTGCTGGAGCACTTCTCCTGGGACTTCCTTGTTGCAAGTATCTTCATGTGCATATTACAAGACTCTGTTTACTGTCAAGTGTGCCTCTACTGTGATACACAGACTCTCATTACCTTCAACCCTGCTGTATAAGAACCATTGTCATACCAAACAGGCTGGTTCATTTACATTGATAATTCCTGGACTCTGCGGTGTATAGACCTTACCTTGCATCTCTGTGTAGCATCATCTACTAATTACTGAACCCTGTGGTATCCTGGACATTGGTTATTGCTACCTTCTCTGTGGTGCCCCACCGCACCCCCCTCCGACAAACCGGCATTTTTTTCACGGGGGGTGGAGTCAAAATGACGCCCCTCCCGCCCACCATCCATGCCCCTTTGCCTGGGATCTCCGGGAATTAACTTACCAAAGGTTGGCAAGTATGGTCCCAGTACTATGCCTTCTCGTATATTGATGCTTGCAATGCTATATGTTCTCCCTGTGATTTGCAGCACTTGTTGCTGCTTCCATTAATCTTACCATTCTCGTTATTTCTGTATTATGTATGTTACTAATACTTCCACATGTTAACTGTGACATCTATACGTATTTATGCTTCTCCATTATATGTGATATCTGTATTATACATCCGTAGATTATACTTAATTCCTGTCATATGTGCATATTATATATATGTTTATTACCTACTCATTAAAGTATTGAAGAAGCAACATCCGTGTCTTGCCTCCTTATTCTGAACCCTAGTTAAGACTCAGCATCAGGTCGTGTACTGGCCTGTTCTGACTAATCAGGTATCAAACCAGATTTGTAACAGTTCATAACAGAGCTTACATTCTAAGCGGAAGAGGACAAAGCTGATACTAGAGGAGTGAGTGTGATTGGGACAGTTGTGAGAGTGATTAGTGTGAGTAGTAACATCAGGGATCAGATAAGCTTTAAAAAAAAAAGATGGGGTTTCAAATGTCGTAGAAGATGAAGAAGATCAATGGGATACAGTGGAGCTACCCATTTTCCTTGCAAAAACTGCCAGGCAACTCATTACTGCCCTCCGAATGCAATCATCTAACAGTTCAGATGGTGAATGATCTGAAGAGGAGGAAGAATCAGATTGGCTAAAGTGCCAGCAAGAAAGCTCTATTCTTAGCCAACTCACCAGACTACTGACAGGAAAGGATTTCCTACATCAGGCTGACAGACTCAAGGCAGAGCCACAATTGATTCAACTGTGGCAGCAGAGGAGCCGTATGATGATTGAAAGGGGAAAGAAACATACATCCTAATACCCACAGCACCATCAAACAAGTGGTTAGTCCCAAGCAACACGCAAAACAACTGTTTGAGGCTTACCACGGCCGATCCGGACACTTCGGGGTCTTCAAGACAGAAAGCACACTATGACAATGATACTACTGGGTAGGCATGAGGCCAGATATTGAGAAATGGTGTGACGAGTGACGAACATACAGCATCAGGAGACAAGTGGGGCCTATGCAAAAAGCACCGTTACACCCTATCAAGAGCAGCCGGCTACTAAAGCTTGTGATGCTGGATCATGTAAAGCTGGAATATGACAGAACTGGGTATCAGTATGCCCTAATCGATCATCACTCACTATTCTAAGTACGCAGTAGTGACACCTGTCTCTGACTTGACTGCTAAAACCACAGTGGAAGTTCTGGTCAAAACATTTGTGAGACCTTATGGCTTTCCAGAGAAGATATTGACTGACCAGGGTTCGGCATTTGAATCCTAACTCTTCACCGAATTCTGCCAAATGTATCAGTGTCGGAAAAAAAAGACAACTGCAAATCACCAGCAAGGAAACGGATTATGTGAGAACATGAACAAGACCATCATCGGTATGTTGAAAGCTTTTCCACTTCCTCAGAGGTTAGATTGGCCTAATCTATTGCCTGAACTCGTGTTGATCTACACAACACCGAACAATGCTCTACAGTGTATACCACCTACTACCTTATGTTTGGAAGACAGTGCAGGTTGCCTGCAGATCTGCAGTATAGAGTAATATCCAAGCAATTAGGAGAAAATAATCACCACAATGGCTGGGTGACTGAGCAACAGAGGAGAATTCGGGAGGCTCAAGATGTTGTAGAACAAAATATGCAGACAGCTCAAAAAGCTTGTGCAGTACCCTTAGAAATCGGAGAGAAAGTGTGGCTCAAAAAGAACCACTGAAGTAGCAAGCTGGATGCCCAATGGAAATTCACTCCTTATCTAATTGTCAAAACCTCAACATGGGATACTCCAAACTACGTGATCCAGCATGAAGATGGAACAGGACGAAAGTTGGTCCATCGAAATCAATGGAAAATCTGTGTCTCTGAGCCAGACGTTGAAACTCCTACAGACGTGCTGGAGACAAGTCCAGAGGTACCAAACCTTCTAGCGTATCCTATGGATCCCATGAACATGTTCATGCTCTTAAACTGGCCAGCAGCTATATGCACAGCAAGCAGAACAGATCAAGCTCCTGAACCAGAAATGGAGGAGTCATTGAGAAGGTCAAAAAGAAGTACAAGGGGCGTACTGCCAGCTTGATACTGACAATAGGTAATCTGCTGCAAATGTTGATCATTGTAAACAATGTATTTCTTGAGTAATATGTGTATGTAAAATTTAAAAAGTTTACAAGTGAGATTACGTAGGGACACGTAATATTCAGAAGGGGAGAAAATGTAGTGCCCCAGAGTTTTATTTATGTGTGTATGGTCCCTTTAAAAAAGGTGTGTGCAAGCGCAGGAAGCATAAGACCCATGAGTTTCCCTGCTACTGCTGCTCATTGGCTCACGCAGCTGTCAGTCAAGGAGGGACAGATTGAGATTGAGATTGCAGCCAAAATCCCGTGAGATTTTGGTTGTGTGTCATGCAAGGAACTGCTGTGGAGCGAAAGAAGAAGTGTGATATGTGGTGCTATGTAAAGTACACTGAAACAGAAAACAGACAAGCAAAAGGCTGGTTGGAGTTTAACAGCAGCTATACTGAAAAGATTTCCTGACAGACAACGCAGCAGCAGAGATATCAGCAGCCCAGTGTGCTGGGTGAGTCTATAAACTATACTCTATAATAAGGGTATTCAATTGTTAACGAGTTTTTATTTTCCCCACCGGGTAAAAAAAAAAATCTCCCGTCGGTTTTTGACGGCAATAGCAACCGTTTTCAGTTAGCGCAGCGGGAAAACTCATGCAATTCAATTAAAAAAGAGAGAGCACTGCCCCAGCGGGTTAAAAATTGTGTTCGCAAGATTTTAGGGGAGTGAAGGGGAGTTTTAACACGGTCATGTATAACACAAAAAAAAAGGTTTTGCTTACATTTCCATACATTAGATTGCATTACACAATGATTATATCTACATTACAGTACTTTCTTTAGCATATTATAATTAATTAGTGATTAGCATTTTTTTTTTTATTTCATTATTTTTTCACAAGAAAATCAACTTACACAAGTTAGGCATTAGTGATAAACATAAGTTTAACTTTTTTTCCTCATTTTTACATGATTTCAAATACTTTTCAGAGGCTTTTTATTTTTAACAAACCCCAAGGAGGTCTGCAAAGTTTTGAAAAAGTGGAGATGTTGCCTATAGCAACCAATCAGATTCTAGCTGTCATTTTATGGAATGCACTAAAAATTTTTAAATAAAATCTGATTGGTTGCTATAGGCAATATCTCCACTTTTGCAAACCGGCAGCTTGATAAATTTACCCCAGGAATGTTACATGAGCCCAGGGCTTTACCCCCCTATATATAAAATATTTTATTTAAAAAAAAAAATCAAAAACCCTAATCATTGAACAAAATATTTAACTAATATTTTGTATATAATTTAGAACTTAAAAACAGTATAATGATAAAACATAATTATAGCAAACTGCAAAGTTCAAAAATCAGTAAAAATTGTAGATTATTATATAATACATGAGAATAGAAAATTAGCATATATGAGTGGCAACTTTAATAATCAAATACGCACACCAATAAATCTAGCAAAGCCATAAATTAATATATTCACTGCCCATTCATATAGTGTAGTAGAAGTACAATAAGAACTATATAGGTGTCATGTATGCCCAGCATGTCCCAGATACAGATCAATTAGGATGCTGACTCTCTCTAGAATCACACACCACTAATTCACTTAAGTTCTTATGACAAAATGAAAAATATCAAGCCCACCGCTGCCAATCAGTTTGTCACGAACGCCCAGCCTGTCCCAGATACAGCAATCTAAACAGCTGGCCGTGACTGGCGATACCTTAGTCACTTAGCAATGAATACACCTTTTCTGTCACCATGAAGGATTTATTATGGTGTCCTTACGTACCAGAACCACTTGTTAATGTTTCACACTTAAATCACATACACATCTAGTATGATCCTCCATGGGCTTCGTAAATTCACAAGAATCATGGAGAATACACTAGATTCATTTTTTTTCATCTGAAAAATGTTTCCAAGGCTTATTTATAAAAATTAATAACAAGACATACAATATGGTACACAAGTGAGTTTCAGAAAATAGAATAGAAAAATAAAATCAGCATTACTACTTACTGCTTAAGACCTGATGAGTGAGGGAACAGAATTGAGGAAAATGGGAGATTTCTGTCTTGAAAGACCCCCTCATGAAAATGTGCAATCTGATGTCTAAAGCAGAATATTTTAAATCCCTTTTTCCACATAGCCCTCACCCCCCATCTTTGGAGTTTAGCTGTCAATAAAGACAGATTGAGGTTCCAAATGTCACAGGACTTTCGATGTGAGCTAGGGATGTCCTGAGATTGGAATGTTCACATGGCCTTGACTTCTCAACTCTGCTCCTTCTGCTTGAGTAGCTAGATGGTTTACAACTTTGGGGCTTCAAACTCCTCTAAAAACCTTATCTATTCTGGGCCTGGCTAGTGTTAAAAGATTGATGACACTTGCATAAGTTCAAGCTCATGTCATCTAGCAAAGCACACGTTGAGATTACATTACATGGTTACATACAATATTCATTGTCATACATGAATTCAACAGAAAATAACAATCAGTCATTAGATATACTACATAATCATCACAATAGGTATTAGCCTCATTTGTTAACTCCAAAAAAGAACTAAATAACAAACATTAATATTTAATTTGCAACCTGAGAGTATAGAGTATAACTAAACTCAATTTTTTTTGTAAATCGAATTAATATTAAATCACACTGTTGCATCCATAAATGTTCAGATCACAAGATATGCCATTTCCCAATTCCCTAGCTTTTTTATTGCACTGGCCGCTCTTGAGAGATCTTTACATGGAGACCACAGAACATTTATAATCCGATAAGGATACCAATTGATGACATGTTTGTACAGAAAGATATTCCTCATAAGAAGAAGGAAAGAAAACAAGATAAGTCTGCGCAATGATATCAAGTGGAACAGAGGGATGCTTAAGTGGCACATCTAAGAGGAAGAGAGTACACAGGAAGCTCTCAGGAGGATTTCAAGGTGGAGAGTGAAAACGCATATGTAGAGAGAAATATGTCTATTTGCCTTTCTTATAAACCTTCAGTTGATTTAAAATAACTGAATTCACGAATCAGCCAGACATGTGCTCCTACGTCACCATATTTGTCTCAGTAGAGGAAGGTATAAGAGTAACACCTATGTGGGCGCACACTGTCACGGGCACTAGGAGTCTTTACCCAGGGATCACCAGGTGATAGGCTTACCAGAGCAGTATAGGTGGTAATATGGTACTCTGGTAGCAGGGTGATCACGGAACAGGAAATAGCAGATGATGAGATGCTCAGGAAAGTCTATGACTAGCAGCACTGGCAATATGGAAGTAGTAATACACGAGGAACTGTATGGACAAAGGACACGTGAAGGTAGTCAGTGGTCTGCGGTAGCAAGTTGTACCACTGCTATAGTGAGGAGGAATGTCCAACAGAAACGAGGAGGTGATGAGAGTCAGCGGTCTGCGGATAGCAAGTTGTACCGCTGTCTGAGTGAAGGAATGGAATCCAAGTGGAGGTATCCGGGGAGTCAGTGGTCTGCGTTAGCAAGTTGTACCACTGCTATGTGAGAGGATACTGGAACGGGTGAAACTGTAAACAGGAGTCAGTGGTCTGCCACTAGCAAGTTGTACCACTGAATATATATGTGAGGAGGTGCAAGGGGAGAGACTGCAACACAATATATACACGGGCACCTTGACTTTGACCCACAGTAATATGCACAATATAAATGTATAAATGACTGAACAACACTGCCAATATAGAAAGTCTCTTGAAGTAATCCAGCATGAGATAACACAGTCAATGATGGCAATAGAGTCAGCAGATAGTACACTCCAGAGGAGAACCAACACAGTCAATGATGGCAATAGACTCAGCGGATAGTACACTCCAGAGGAGAACCAACACAGTCCAGCAAGGTATGCAATACACAGCACAGTCAATGGGAAGTATGCATACCGTGGTTCAGGAGAAGGCAGTCAGACAGGAGTGCAGAGATACCTGAAGGGCAGGAGGCCGGCAGGATCCAAAGTCCCAGGATGGGTGAAGCGGTGGTCTAGCAGGTGCAGCGCACAGGTAGGTAGACCAGCAGGGAACACAGGAAGGCGTGGAGAGCGGATCAGCAGTAGATGGATGAGTAGCGCTGAGAAGTAACAGCAGCGGGTCTCTGCGGGAACACGGAGGTAGTCAATAGCAACCAGCAGGTGCAGTAACGATGGGACACCGGAGCAGAGATGAACTGGAACAGTTGGTCACGGAGAGTAGCGGGTAGCAATAGTGGCAGCAGACTCAAGGAAACACGGGAGAGTTGACAAGGGCTGAAGACTGAAGCGCACAGAGGCAGCGGATAGGAATCAGCTAAACAGTCACGATGAAACACAGACGGGTTGCAGGTTGAAGACTGTAGTGCACGGAGGCAGCGGATAGGAATCAGCTAGCAGTCACGATGATGAAACACAGACGAGTTGCAGGTTGAAGACTGTAGTGCACGGAGGCAGCGGATAGGAATCAGCCAAACAGTCACGATGATGAAACACAGACGAGTTGCAGGTTGAAGCCTGTAGTGCACGGAGGCAGCGGATAGGAATCAGCTGGCAGTCACAATCATGAACAGGTGAGTGGATGTGAATGAAAGACTGTAGTGCACGGAGGCAGCGGATAGGCATCAGCTAACAGTCCCAATGATACATGGTAGAGTTGAAGTGATTAGAAGACTGTAGTGCACGGAGGCAGCGGATAGGAATCAGCTCACAGTCACGATGATACAGTAGATGGTAGAAGTGGTATGGGAACCACAGTAGTAGAAGTGGTTTGGAAACCACAGAGGTAGAAGTGGTTTGGAAACCACAGGAATCAGCTGGGCTGAATAAACGAGGAAACACAGGAACACCTTCAGAGACTCATGGGGAATGAGACTCCAAGATCAGGCCACGTGGTGTTGACCACAGGTGCTTAATATAGGGAGGTTGCCTGATCTGCCAATTTAGTTAAAGGAACATACACTGGAGGAATGGAAAGGGCTGCGCATGCGCAGTCCCTCAGGATGGAGGACGGCCACGGTTCCTAAATGTCCGGGAAGAAGCACTCACAGTCCGGTGAGTGACAGTACCCCCCCTTTTAAAGGTGGGCACAGAACGCCTGGAACCGGGCTTGTCCGGATTTTTGGAATAAAACTTCTTCAGAAGGGCAGGAGCATTAAGATCTTCAGCTTTGATCCATGAACGCTCTTCAGGACCAAAGCCCTTCCAATGAACGAGGAAACGGAGGACTCCTCGCGAAATTTTTGCATCCAATACCTCAGTAATCTCGAAATCCTCCTCCTGATGAACTTGAACTGGCTGCGGTGCTGAGGGAGGAGTCGAGAAACGGTTGATGATGAGAGGTTTGAGCAAGGACACATGGAAGGCATTGGAGATCCGAAGATTCTTAGGAAGAAGAAGTTTAACACATACTGGATTGATAACTTGAATGATCCTATATGGACCAATAAAACGAGGGGCGAATTTCATAGATGGAACCTTCAAACGAATATTTTTGGTAGATAACCAGACACGATCTCCAATTTTTAGTGGTGGAATAGCCCGCCTCTTCTTATCTGCGAAAGACTTATATTTGTTAGATGTCTTCTTTAAACAGGTTTTGACCTGAGACCAGATATTTTTGAAGGTCTGACAAGCAGTCTCCACAGCAGGAACTTGGGTGGGCGGGAGGGCAGGAAATTCCGGAAAAGACGGATGGTGACCGTAGACCACAAAGAACGGAGTTTTGGATGATGACTCATGGTACATGTTGTTATGGGCGAATTCAGCCTAAGGGAGCAATTCTACCCAGTTGTCTTGGTTGGCTAAAGAGAACATCCTAATAAAGGTCTCAAGATCTTGATTGACTCGTTCCGTTTGTCCGTTAGATTGCGGATGGTAAGAAGATGAGAGTGCTAATCGTATGCCCAAGGTTTTACAAAGGGCCCGCCAGAATCTGGAAACGAATTGTACTCCTCTATCCGACACAATCTCAGACGGACATCCATGGATGCGGAAGATTTCTTTAATGAAATGTTCAGCCAGAGTAGACGAGGAAGGTAAACCGGACAGAGGGACGAAATGGGCCATCTTCGAAAATCTGTCTACCACTACCCAAATAGTATTGTGATTCTTACTTGGTGGCAAATCAGTAACGAAATCCATACTAATATGGGTCCAAGGCTTGGACGGAATGGGTAGTGGTCGCAGCAACCCTGCTGGAGTTCTGCGGGAGGATTTGAACTGAGAACATAAATCACAGGAAGCAACAAACTCTTTGACGTCTCTCCTCATTGAAGGCCACCAGTAACTACGAGAGAGAATCTCAAAGGTCTTGTGTTCACCGGCGTGTCCAGAAAAATGAGAGGCATGGAACCACGAAAGGATTTTCCTCCTCAGAGTAGGAGGCACAAGGGTCTTCCTAAATGGTAGCATTTTGGTGGATGAAGCAGCCAGAGAAATACATTTGGGGTCTAGAATAGCATGGTTGGGAACCTCTTCTACATCAGAGGACGTCACAAAAGCTCGAGATAGAGCGTCAGCTTTCTTGTTCTTAGCGGCTGGTTTGAAGGTTATAATTAATTCAAAACGGGAAAAGAAAAGAGACCATCTTGCTTGACGAGGGTTCAAGCATTGAGCAGATTGCAAATATGACAAGTTCTTATGATCCGTGAAGATCGTCACCGGATGGCGAGCTCCTTCCAACAAGTATCTCCATTCCTCTAATGCAGCTTTGATGGCCAGCAACTCCTTGTCCCCGATAGTATAATTTTTCTCTGCGGGCAGAAGACCCCGAGAGTAGAAGGCACAAGGATGTAATTTTTGTTGCTCCGAGCGTTGGGAGAGAATAGCTCCTAAGCCCACATTAGAGGCATCTACTTCTAGGAAGAAGGGGAGTGTCACATCAGGCTGTCGCAGAATGGGAGCAGACGAGAAGGACTCTTTGAGGATTTGAAAGGCTTGGAGAGCCTTAGATGACCATTGCTTAGTATTAGCCCCTTTCCGAGTTAGGGCCACAATGGGAGATGCAATGGATGAAAAGTCTTGAATGAAGCGTCTATAGTAATTGGCAAAACCTAAAAAACGCTGGATGGCACGAAGAGTAGTTGGCTGAGGCCAATGTAGTACAGCATTTACTTTGTCTGGATCCATCTTCAGGCCAACTCCGGAAACTATATACCCCAAGAATGGAATCTGGGGTAACTCGAATGAACATTTCTCCAATTTACAAAACAACGAGTTTTTCCGTAGTCTGGAGAGGACCTCTGCCACATGTTGGTGATGAGAAGGCAGGTCCTGTGAGAAGATCAATATGTCGTCCAGGTAGACAACGACACATACATATAATAAGTCCCGAAAGATCTCATTGATGAAACCCTGGAAAACCGCGGGGGCATTACACAGCCCGAAGGGCATTACTAAATATTCGTAATGCCCATCTCTGGTGTTAAACGCGGTCTTCCATTCGTCACCGGAACGGATTCTAATTAAATTGTAGGCACCACGAAGATCCAACTTAGTAAATATCTGAGCTCCCTTGATGCGATCAAATAGCTCAGTGATCAGCGGAATGGGATACCGATTCTTGATAGTAATGGCGTTGAGTCCACGAAAATCTATACAAGGGCGTAATGATCCATCCTTCTTTTTGACGAAGAAGAACCCAGCTCCAGCGGGAGAGGTGGAAGGTCGAATGAACCCACGCTGGAGATTCTCCTGTATGTACTCAGATGTGGCTTGAGTTTCAGGTAACGAGAGAGGATAGACCCGACCCCTGGGAGGAGTCTTGCCAGGTAGAAGGTCGATCGGACAATCCCAAGAACGATGAGGAGGAAGACGTTCAGACTGAGCTTTATCAAACACATCGGCATATGAAGCATACTGAGGAGGGAGTCCCGGGGAGGAAGATGAGATGGAAGATTGCTGTACTTTAAGAGGAATAATTTGAGAGAGGCAATGATGGTGACATTCAGACCCCCAAGACGTAACTTGAGGGGTGCGCCAGTCAATCTGGGGAGAGTGACACTGAAGCCATGGAAGGCCTAAGACAATCGGACTTGTCGTAACTGGAAGAATTAAAAACGAAATTTCTTCATGGTGTAGTACACCAATCTGAAGGGTTACTGGAGACGTACTCTGGGTGATGAGACCATTGATGAGGCGTGATCCATCTATAGCCGTCACAGTAATGGGTGTTTTTAAAGTGATCACTGGTAGGGACCATTGATTCACTAGTGATTTAGAAATGAAATTTCCTGCTGCTCCGGAATCAATCAATGCCTGTGACTCAAAGGATTTGGTAGCAAAGGAAATCGTAACATCGAAAGCGCAGACTTTAGATTTCATAGACAATGGAGAGGACTCCAGGGACCCTAACTTCACCTCTCCAGAACTAGTTAGGGCCTGGCATTTCCCGATCTCTTAGGGCAAGAGCTGAGCATATGCGTGGAATCAGCACAATAGATACAGAGTCTATTCTTTACTCTTCGTTTCCTCTCCTCTGAAGATAATTTGGAACGTCCTATCTCCATGGGAATCGCAGAGGATGGAGCTGGACGAAATTGAGGGTTAGAACGAAGAGGTGCTTTGACAGCCGTTGTTTTCTCAGACTCTCTTTCACGAAATCTCATATCTACACGATGGCAAAGAGAGATCAAATCTTCTAGTGACGAAGGAAGTTCTTGGGTAGTCAGTGCATCCTTAATTTTATCGGAGAGCCCCTGCCAGAAGGCGGCAACTAATGCTTCAGAGTTCCACTGAAGTTCAGAGGCTAAGATCCTAAATTGAATGACATACTGTCCTACTGTATGGGAGCCTTGTCGCAAACGAAGAATGCTGGAAGCAGCGGAGGTCACACGACCTGGTTCATCGAACACACTTCGGAACGTGGAAATGAATTTGGCACTATCTTGTAGAATTGGATCGTTTCTCTCCCACAGAGGGGAGGCCCAAGCCAGGGCTTGTCCAGAAAACAATGAGATAAGATAGGCCACTCTGGAACGATGGGTAGAAAAATTTTGAGGTTGAAGTTCAAAATGGACTGAACATTGGTTAAGGAAACCTCTACAAGTTTTGGGGTCCCCGTCATATTTTGACGGAGTAGGCAGGTGAAGCGTAGGAACTGTAGACACCTGGGATGGCACTGGGGAAACGGAGGAAAGCACAGGAGCTTCAACATTAGCTGTAACAGTCTGTCCAGATGTTCCTTGGGAGGTTAAAGATTGGTAACATTGAAGTAACAGCTGTTGGCGAGCATCCTGTTGCTCCACACGGCTGACCAGATGCTGCAGCATCTCTTTAGCGGTAGGTTCCGTATCTGGGTCTGTCATGGCCTGATCTTACTGTCACGGGCACTAGGAGTCTTTACCCAGGGATCACCAGGTGATAGGCTTACCAGAGCAGTATAGGTGGTAATATGGTACTCTGGTAGCAGGGTGATCACGGAACAGGAAATAGCAGATGATGAGATGCTCAGGAAAGTCTATGACTAGCAGCACTGGCAATATGGAAGTAGTAATACACGAGGAACTGTATGGACAAAGGACACGTGAAGGTAGTCAGTGGTCTGCGGTAGCAAGTTGTACCACTGCTATAGTGAGGAGGAATGTCCAACAGAAACGAGGAGGTGATGAGAGTCAGCGGTCTGCGGATAGCAAGTTGTACCGCTGTCTGAGTGAAGGAATGGAATCCAAGTGGAGGTATCCGGGGAGTCAGTGGTCTGCGTTAGCAAGTTGTACCACTGCTATGTGAGAGGATACTGGAACGGGTGAAACTGTAAACAGGAGTCAGTGGTCTGCCACTAGCAAGTTGTACCACTGAATATATATGTGAGGAGGTGCACGGGGAGAGACTGCAACACAATATATACACGGGCACCTTGACTTTGACCCACAGTAATATGCACAATATAAATGTATAAATGACTGAACAACACTGCCAATATAGAAAGTCTCTTGAAGTAATCCAGCATGAGATAACACAGTCAATGATGGCAATAGAGTCAGCAGATAGTACACTCCAGAGGAGAACCAACACAGTCAATGATGGCAATAGACTCAGCGGATAGTACACTCCAGAGGAGAACCAACACAGTCCAGCAAGGTATGCAATACACAGCACAGTCAATGGGAAGTATGCATACCGTGGTTCAGGAGAAGGCAGTCAGACAGGAGTGCAGAGATACCTGAAGGGCAGGAGGCCGGCAGGATCCAAAGTCCCAGGATGGGTGAAGCGGTGGTCTAGCAGGTGCAGCGCACAGGTAGGTAGACCAGCAGGGAACACAGGAAGGCGTGGAGAGCGGATCAGCAGTAGATGGATGAGTAGCGCTGAGAAGTAACAGCAGCGGGTCTCTGCGGGAACACGGAGGTAGTCAATAGCAACCAGCAGGTGCAGTAACGATGGGACACCGGAGCAGAGATGAACTGGAACAGTTGGTCACGGAGAGTAGCGGGTAGCAATAGTGGCAGCAGACTCAAGGAAACACGGGAGAGTTGACAAGGGCTGAAGACTGAAGCGCACAGAGGCAGCGGATAGGAATCAGCTAAACAGTCACGATGAAACACAGACGGGTTGCAGGTTGAAGACTGTAGTGCACGGAGGCAGCGGATAGGAATCAGCTAGCAGTCACGATGATGAAACACAGACGAGTTGCAGGTTGAAGACTGTAGTGCACGGAGGCAGCGGATAGGAATCAGCCAAACAGTCACGATGATGAAACACAGACGAGTTGCAGGTTGAAGCCTGTAGTGCACGGAGGCAGCGGATAGGAATCAGCTGGCAGTCACAATCATGAACAGGTGAGTGGATGTGAATTAAAGACTGTAGTGCACGGAGGCAGCGGATAGGCATCAGCTAACAGTCCCAATGATACATGGTAGAGTTGAAGTGATTAGAAGACTGTAGTGCACGGAGGCAGCGGATAGGAATCAGCTCACAGTCACGATGATACAGTAGATGGTAGAAGTGGTATGGGAACCACAGTAGTAGAAGTGGTTTGGAAACCACAGAGGTAGAAGTGGTTTGGAAACCACAGGAATCAGCTGGGCTGAATAAACGAGGAAACACAGGAACACCTTCAGAGACTCATGGGGAATGAGACTCCAAGATCAGGCCACGTGGTGTTGACCACAGGTGCTTAATATAGGGAGGTTGCCTGATCTGCCAATTTAGTTAAAGGAACATACACTGGAGGAATGGAAAGGGCTGCGCATGCGCAGTCCCACAGGATGGAGGATGGCCACGGTTCCTAAATGTCCGGGAAGAAGCACTCACAGTCCGGTGAGTGACACACACGCATAAGATGCTTACAGAAAGGCATGGTGAACGGGATCTTTGAACTTGCAGTGGTGTGACCAAAGTGACAGCTTTGCTAAAATAACATTCTAGAATGTATTGCGATATATAAAAAGCCAATGACTGGTAATTTTAATTTGCTTTCCTAAGTGACATATACTGTGACCTACTGGCTTATTGTAAATCAACTGAAGGTTTATAAGAAAGGCAAATAGACATGCTTCCTCTACTGAGACAAATATGGTGACGTAGGAGCACATGTCTGGCTCATTCGTGAATTCATTCACTTGGCTTTATAACACTGCTCAACCTGAGTTCACAGTAATAGGTTCTGTTTCCTAGTTGTTTATGCTCCTAACTTATGTATCCTGTCTGATTTCTCTGCCAATGGACAAGATCTCAACTTTGTTTACAAATCTCTGCTGCCTTCTCCTGAACTTTTGCTTGCTGTACTAACTTTAACCCTGTCCTGCAGCCCCAACCTCCAGAACACTCTCATGTTATTTAGAAATTGCCTAGAGAGATTAGTTTGATTGCTGCTACCTTTGGAACCCCAAAACAAGGCCCATTACTCCCTTTAAGGTGTTTATTTTGAAAACTGGAGTCTCCATTAGACTCTGTGTCCCAGCTTAGCTAGTGCACATCGCTTACAGTTATTAAACAACTGAATAAAAAAAGGGCACCAATTCCAAAACGTATTCAACAAACACGTACTCATAGATTAGAATAAATGTAATATATTGAAACTGAATGCATCATGCTTTGAGTTTATTTTAATCACATAGGTAGCTCCTCAGTCATTAGAGACATGTTTAGAGTTCCAGACAAATAAATTATGATTTTTGGTCATAAGGTAGAGTTAGGTTATTTTTTCATTATGGATCAGTATCATTAACATTTCAGTAGAGACCTGTGCAAGA
Source organism: Mixophyes fleayi (assembly GCF_038048845.1). Taxonomy (NCBI): domain Eukaryota; kingdom Metazoa; phylum Chordata; class Amphibia; order Anura; family Limnodynastidae; genus Mixophyes; species Mixophyes fleayi. The sequence continues at coordinate 257,239,904 of NC_134404.1, read as the reverse complement.
GCTCCGGATCTGATGGCCGTGAAGAGGGCGAACATGGATCCGGATGCTGCCACTGTGACCCTGGAAGGACCAAAGATGGCTCTGGCTGCTTTGCCCATGAAGAGGGCAAAGAAAGAACAGAAGAGGAGCTACTCACCGATCCAGTGTTCCAGCGGTGAGTATTTCTTTCTGCACGTATGGGCAGCGGAGGAAGGATGAGCCAATCAGGGCTCACCTTTCCCCGCTGGCCAATCAGTGGCCGGATAGGTGAGCCAATTACGGCTCACCTCCGACCGTTTAAAAAATTGCTGGCTGGCGGGTTTATAAACTGCCGGCCAGCACCATCTTGCCAGTAGTTCGTCGGCGGAGTGAAGAGAGGATGTCGTGGGACGTTCCGGAGAGATCTTCCATCAACAAGACGCTGGAAGTGGCAGGGTGCCCTTGTCAGGGCAAGGAGCGACCCTGCCACTGATAATAACCGCCGGAGACATCGGCGGGGAGCCCTTGTAAAGGCTGAGAGCGCCCCCGCCCTCAGAGTAGCTGCAAGACCCACGCAGAAGCGGAGCAGAGGTGCCGCCGGCTGGAGGGTCTGGAAGAAGGCTGCGAGGCAAGCTGAGTATCCTGCGCAGAGCAGATAAGTATACTCAGTATAAAGTTGTGCACAAGGCCGTGGGCACTTGGTAGGGGCACAAGGCCCAGGAAACTGTGCATAAGGCCCTATTAGTAGGTAGTAGGCTCAAAGCCCAAAAATGTAAAAAGGGCACAAGGTTCTAGTTAGTTAGTTAGGGGGCTATAAGCCCATAGTGTATAAAGGGCACAAGGCCATTGTAGTTAGACAGTGGGCTAGTGCCCATAGTTAGGAAGGCCACAAGGCCTAGTCAGGCAGGGGTTAGTTCCCCTAGGTGACAGGGCACAAGGCCCTAGTTAGTGGACTCAGAGCCCAAGGTAGAGAGGGGGCTAAGGCCCATAATCAGAGCACAAGGCTCTGTAGCCACTGGGCAGAGAGGCCCATGTTGTAGGGCATAATGCCCTGGGTGTAGTCAGTGGCGTGAGAGCCCTGAGCAGAGTAGGCATGGTCCCATGTGTGTAAGGTGAGTACACTAGGAGGAAGACAACAGTAGAGCAGAAGGCTCCTGTTAGTGCTGTATTAACCGGCTGGTTGAATAGCAGCTGTGTACTCGTGTGGTTAGCCTGCCATATACTTCTGTGCGGCGAATATTGCCTTGTATATTGTATTTTGGTGTGCTGTATATTTCTTTCCAGGTGCAAGACGTCAGGCCTCCATTAAAGGTAACTAAAAGTAGAATGACCGCACTAAGTTGGTTAATAGATAAATAGTATTAAACCCCCAATCTTGCTTATAATGTATTCCAGTGTAACTTTCCTATCATAGCTGGAGGGTGCTCCCTTATACTTGTAATTAATGTGTAGAACCAGAGAGAAAGAAAGTATGTCAAGGGGCACTCCGGGGTATTTAAAATTAAAATAACATTTTATTGGTATGCGTTAAAAATATAATAATATATCTAACAACTAGCGAAATATATTAAAAACATGTGCTGTGTGAAAATAAAAAATGCAGATCTAACTGCAAATCGCTGTGTTGTCACGCTATTGAGTTATAGTAAATACAAAAATTCTATATTATATATTATAGTATTAAATTATACTGCTGATTGAGTACAATTGTTGTATAGTTTTTGGTCAATGATATCACATATATGTTTATATTGTGGTGAAACAAGGTGATAAATTATAGTATCTATAGATTCATTAAGATAAACAACCTTGTTCACTTGAATATAGAGACACTAATTAGCTGTCTATAGCTGATATCAATTATTGTATAAAATGACTCTGTTGGTGATTCAAGCTCTTTAAATTGTTATAGTATATCAAGATACAGGTATAATTTCATTGTAGTAGTTTGAATATAAACCCTATGTCCTGATATTGTGTACTGGTTTATTTAATTGATGGCTTAATATATTTAACACTTAGGAGTTGCTATAATATAGATGGCGTGGTTGGCATATAGATATGAATGCCGTTAGCTACGCTGTGTATTGTCCTGGGGTTGAGGAGATCTATCTCTTTTCATTATATCCCCATTGACTAGCGTGATTGACCCCCACGGAGGGGTCCCACCGTGGGGGTCAATCACGCTAGTCAATGGGGATATAATGAAAAGAGATAGATCTCCTCCACCCCAGTATCATTGACCAAAAACTATACAACAATTGTACTCAATCAGCAGTATAATTTAATACTATAATATATAATATAGAATTTTTGTATTTACTATAACTCAATAGCGTGACAACACAGCGATTTGCAGTTAGATCTGCATTTTTTATTTTCACACAGCACATGTTTTTAATATATTTCGCTAGTTGTTAGATATATTATTATATTTTTAACGCATACCAATAAAATGTTATTTTAATTTTAAATACCCCGGAGTGCCCCTTGACATACTTTCTTTCTCTCTGGTTCTACTCCATTAAAGGTAGGCTCTTGTACTTGCTGTTTTCCTGTATTGACTTGTACTGTGGGGACAAGTGTAGTTACAAGCTTACACATAGCCAGGGAAAGAAAAAACAGTCCATGGGGTTACGCTGGTTTCCAGAGGTGGTGATCAAGTACCTCACTGGCAGTGCTGCACAGCTCAATTGAGTTCCAGGGGTGGCCTCAGTTCCGCGCAGGTTCTCTGGCGGTGTCACTCACCGGACGGTTAGTGCCTCTGGTCTGGTACGTGGCTCTCGATCATTCCTGCTGGCGCCTGTCCTAAGCCTCGGCCGTCCGCCATCTTGACTGGATTGCGCATGTGCAGGACTCTTGAACTTAAAACCTTGCTTGTAATCCTATTGGTGAATCAATCACCACTCACTATTTAAGGCACCTGTGTCCTTAGTATCGTTGCCTGTTCTTGGTTCTCATTCCCTTAAGACTCCTAGGTGTTTCCTGTGTTCTGCTCGTGTGATCGGTTTTGCTGTGGACAAGTCCTCTCTGCACATCCGTGGTAAACTTGCCCGCTACAGACTACCTCTACTCCGCTGCATGCCTACACCTGGACAAGCCTTATCTGCTCTTCTGTGGTAAACGTACCCGCTATAGACTGCTTGCCATTCCGCTGCATACCTGCACCTGGACAAGCCTGCTCTGCTCATCAGTGGTAACGTACCCGCCACAGACTATTTGCTATTCAGCTGCTTGCCTGCATTTGGACAAGTCTCCCTTGCTCATCAGTGGTATACTTGCCGCTACAGACTACCCTCTATTCCGCCACCTACCTGCACCTGGACAAGTCTTCCCATCACCGCAGTGGTACAACTTGCTATCCTCAGACCACTGACGCTCCCGCTACCTACCTGCTCATGGACAAGTCTTCCCATCACCGCAGTGGTACAACTTGCTATCCGCAGACCACGGACGCTCCCGCTACCTACCTGCACCTGTACAAGTCTTCCCATCACTGCAGTGGTACAACTTGCTATCCGCAGACCACTGACTCTCCCCGCTACCCACCTGCACTGGCACGAGTCTTCACTGCATATCAGTTGTTATACCTATCTCCGCATTATAGTTGCAAGTCGCTGACTCTCCTGCTGCATAGCTGCAAGTCGCTGACTCTCCTGCTGCATAGCCGCAAGTCGCTGACTCTCCATTGACATTCCTTATCCTAAGTTGTTGTACTGTTCCAACCATTCATCATACTGCCCAGAGGATCGCTGTGATAAACTCCGCCCATCTGGAAAGCATAATCACACCTGGTAAATCCTGGGTAGAAACTCCTAGTGCCCGTGACAGGCGGTTCCCAAGTGGGATACGTGTTGCGCCTGAGTGGAGGCAGTCGTCGCGGTTCCGGTGGTGACGATCGGCGGTTCCGTGCAGCAGTCGACTCTCAGGGTAGTGTGCTGTTCCAGTGAGCCTCTTTCGGGCCTTGTGCAGCCGGTCCTTAGGATTCCGTGGGTGACCCCATAGCAAGAAGACAGTCTTCTTGGTACGACCTGGGTGAGGGTGTTAGGAACAGCCCTCCGGAATAGCCCGTAGAGTACAGTGAGTAGGTCTCTTTAGTACACCACACCCAGTTAGAGTTGTTGTTATATAGTTAAGTTGCATTGCCGGCCATTAGTTCTTGTTAGGGTTGGGTCGCCTGTTGTAGTAAGTAGTGTTGTGGTTGTACATCTTAGCCTCACTGGTAGAGCAGAGGGAGGCTGTGTGTTATCTGTTGCCCACAGGTGTCAGGGGGGAGAAGGAAAGCAGGGACCAGAAGTGGGAGTGCCCGGTGAGTATAACGCTCGATTCCCTCTTTCGGTCAGGCCCTCACCGAGAGGTGGGTGGGGTACTTGAGGCAGGACCGTTCCTGGTCTCAGGTACCCATAGTCCCGCGCCTTGGCAAGAGAAAGACAAGGTGGCGGCAAGCGAGCTTGACTAGAGTGTCTCCGCTCATTGCTGTGGTCTCGGACAGCCCTTACCTGGTAGGCACGGCCTTAATTCTTGTTTCTTCCTCAGAGGGAAGTGGTTGGAGGAGACAGAGGTTTTGGGATAGGACACCGGCTGGGGTGCATCGGAAGCGGGCAGGAGGTGACATGCATGTAATTTCAACAAATGACATTTTCTAAAAGTGACATTTACTGTTCTTGGAAATAACAATAAAAACACAAATTGCAGTACGTCCTCAAATCATAAAACACTGGCACTGTGATGTGGTTGAATAAAAATGTAATATTTATTAAAACAGATACATAAACTCAATCTTATTCCAAATACACGATATTCAAATGGTAATGATCACTTCTCTTGAGGATTTTAATAACAATATAGGTGCACCTATAGTAATCCAAATGTGAATTCCTCAAAGAGCAAAAAATGGTGGAACAAGCTCATATCCTTTTAACCAGCCAAAGATAATCATGTGCAAAAAGGAGCTAAAAAAAACACACATAAAAAGTTCTTGATCCTTATGAAACTCCATAGGACAAACCACTATGATATGGTGCGGATATAAAAGTCACTCCGGATCCCAAACACCTAGAACGGTATCAATTTTGGTGTAGATATATGATAAAGATGGTGATCCAATATACCTTAATAACCAATATTGTAATATGAGGCAGTAATAGCACTTAAAAGTATTGACCAAAGCGTCCCGCAGGGTTGCTATATGCAATCTGTCACGGGCACTAGGAGTCTTTACCCAGGGATCACCAGGTGATAAGCTTACCAGAGCAGTATAGGTGGTAATACAGTACTCTGGTAGCAGGGTGATCACGGAACAGGAGACAGCTGATGATAGAGATGCTCGGGAAAGTCTATGACTAGCAGCACTGGTAATATATATGTAGTAATACACGAGGAACTGAATGGACAAAGGACACGTGAGGGTAGTCAGTGGTCTGCGGTAGCAAGTTGTACCACTGCTATAGTGAGGAGAAATGTCCAACAGAAACGAGGAGGTGATGAGAGTCAGCGGTCTGCGTTTAGCAAGTTGTACCGCTGTCTGGGTGAAGGAATGGGATCCAGGTGAAGGTATCCGGGAAGTCAGTGGTCTGCGTTAGCAAGTTGTACCACTGCTATGTGAGAGGACACTGGAACAGGTGACACTGGAAACAGGAATCAGTGGTCTGCCTCTAGCAAGTTGTACCACTGAATATATATGTGAGGAGGAGCACGGGAAGAGACTTCAATACAGAGGAAACACGGGCACCTTGAACTTGATCCACAATGACATGCACAATATAGTAATGACTGAACAGCACTGCAATAATACAAAGTCATAGAAACTATCCGTGCAAAAGATAACACAGTCAATGATGGCAAAAGTCTCAGCGGATAGTAAGCTCCAGAGGAGAACAACTCAGTCCAGCAAGATATGCAATACACCAGCACAGTCAATGAGAAGTATGCAGACCGTGGTTCAGGAGCAGGCTGTCAGACAGGAGTGCAGAGATACCTGAACGGCTGGAGGCCGGCAGGATGCGAAGTCCCTGGAGGGTGAAGCGGTAATCAAGTAGGTGCAGCGCACAGGTAGGTAGACCAGCAGGGGAACAAATACTCAGGAAGCAGTAGTATGTAGAACTGGACTCCTGGAGGACCCTGAAGAGTAGCGATGGTCTAGACGAGATGAAAGCAGTGAGGCGCAGATCCGATGCAGACTGGCAAGTAGTGACCAGCAGGAACACTGAGAAGCACGGAGAGCGGATCAGCTGCTGCAGACACGAGTAGAACTGAGGAGTAGCAGCCAGCAGGACTCTGCAGGTACACGGAGGTAGCGGATAGCAACCAGCAGGTGCAGCCACGATGAAACACGGTAGAGTAGAGCTGAGCTGGAAATGTTGAGCACGGAGAGCAGCGGATAGGAATCAGCTGTAGCAGTCTCGAGGAAACACGGGAGAATTGAGATGAGCTGAAGACTGTAGCGCACGGAGGCAGCAGATAGGAATCAGCCAAACAGTCACGATGAAACACAGGAGAGTTGAAGTGGTCTGAGGACTGTAGAGCACGGAGGCAGCGGATAGGAATCAGCTAACAGTCACGATGAAACACAGGAGAGTTGAAGTGGTTTGAAGACTGTAGTGCACGGAGGCAGCGGATAGGAATCAGCTAACAGTCACGATGAAACACAGCAGAGTTGAAGTGGTCTGAAGACTGTAGTGCACGGAGGCAGCGGATAGGAATCAGCTAACAGTCACGATGAAACACAGCAGAGTTGAAGTGGTCTGAAGACTGTAGTGCACGGAGGCAGCAGATAGGAATCAGCTAACAGTCACGATGAAACACAGGAGAGTTGAAGTGGTCTGGAAACCACAGGAGTAGAAGTGGTCTGGAAACCACAGGAATCAGCAGCGCTGAATACACGAGGAAACATGAAACACAGGAACACCTTCAGAGGCTCATGGGGAATGAGACTCCAAGATCAGGCAACGAGGTATGGACAGCAGGTGCTTTAAATAGGGAGTGTTGCCTGATCAGCCAATTAAGTTAAAGGAACAGGTACTGAAGGTTTTGAAAGGGCTGCGCATGCGCAGACCCTCAGGATGGTGGACGGCCATGGTTCCTAAACACACGGGAAGAAGCACTCACAGTCTGGTGAGTGACACAATCAGTAGGGGGTAGGTACCGGAGGTATAAAATTCATTAGCAGTATAGATACAATGTTCATCGGGTTATTGGAACAGATGTATAGTTTCCTTACCAGATAACTGGAATATGTGGTGAATCACCCGGTATATATCTCCACTCCGTCCTCATATGCACCAAGATTGAAAGGTGCTAAAAAAACCTTTCCTCCCAAACTGATGACCTGCTTGATGGTTCCGGAGCGTAGTCAGCAAAGTTTTCTCTTGTGCACACCTTTCCGATATTGTGGACTTCACAGTGGACTTCACAGTGTGTAGTGAGAGTCTCCTACAGCGGTCATATACAAGACACAGAGCCTTAAAAGAATCTTGCAATAAATTAAAAGCTGGTAAAAAGCCTGTAATTTCGTGTACATACAGTATAAAACACTAGATCCCAGAGTCACATTAATGCGTTTCATTGCAACAAGCAACTTCCTCAGAGATGGTCTCAGGTGTCATCTGGGTAGTAATATATACAGTTCTAGCATACCAATTAAAACCAGAAACAAGTGTTGCCAATAGGCAATCAATCCACATCACAGAGCCAGTGAAACATATAGGAAAAAAACCACGTTGGATGACAATAAACTTAAAAACAAATTTATATATATATGTATAAACATAAAGCAAGATAACCTTTTTAGTTTTTGTGTTATTAAGTTGTTAGTAACAATTACACATATTGACAACTATGCATATTAGTAACATTAGCAGAGTTGTTAGAATAGAGGGTGCAGCTTAATAAGTTGAATGTAAATATCTAACGGAACCCATACAGATATATCTCATTTTGTGTATATAGATCATAGATACAGACCAAAATAATTTTTTCCAATAGTTGCGTTATAAATAACAAATACTCCTTAATAAAAAACGTAACTTTTTTCTTTTGTATAAACAGACCTATCATAAATAAAAAACAGTATAATAAACCATACACATCAATAATCATAGAGGAAAATAACAAAGTATAATCTAATCCGATCTATCACAATAGATCGACGGGACAGAATTACATAAAAATTCCATAGGAATTCGAAAAGAAGGAACAAAGTCTAGTTGGATTAATAAATTGACTAAACTAAACTATTTGATTCAGTTCAATCGTTTCATTTAGACCTGACGGGGATAATGTATTGAGGAGATAAATCCAAAAGGCTTCTTGTTTGCATAGAGCTCTGTACCTATCCCCCCCTCTTGGTGTCGGTTTAATGAACTCCAAACCCATAACGGATAAGCCCTCGGGATTACAGTCATGTTTTTCGAGAAAGTGTCTTGATACACTGTGTGTCTTCAAACCATTCAGTATATTCCTTCTGTGTTCATTAAACCTAATTTTTAACTTTCTCGTTGTATGCCCTACATAGTATAGATTGCAATTACATCTTAATAGATAAATCACAAAAGTTGAATTGCAGTTAATAAATCCCCGTATGTTGTACTTATTACCCTCCTCAATGGATTCTACTGAGAAAACTCTATTATGACACCACACCATCTGGTGGACCAGCTTTGGACTGGATTCCACCCACTCCGGATGGCTCATTTAGATGTGGAGGACAACGGTGTATCACATGTAAATTTATATGTAATAGAGTTTTCTCAGTAGAATCCATTGAGGAGGGTAATAAATACAACATACGGGGATTTATTAACTGCAATTCAACTTTTGTGATTTATCTATTAAGATGTAATTGCAATCTATACTATGTAGGGCGTACAACGAGAAAGTTAAAAATTAGGTTTAATGAACACAGAAGGAATATACTGAATGGTTTGAAGACACACAGTGTATCAAGACACTTTCTCGAAAAACATGACTGTAATCCCGAGGGCTTATCCGTTATGGGTTTGGAGTTCATTAAACCAACACCAAGAGGGGGGGATAGGTACAGAGCTCTATGCAAACAAGAAGCCTTTTGGATTTATCTCCTCAATACATTATCCCCGTCAGGTCTAAATGAAACGATTGAACTGAATCAAATAGTTTAGTTTAGTCAATTTATTAATCCAACTAGACTTTGTTCCTTCTTTTCGAATTCCTATGGAATTTTTATGTAATTCTTTCCCGTCGATCTATTGTGATAGATCGGATTAGATTATACTTTGTTATTTTCCTCTATGATTATTGATGTGTATGGTTTATTATACTGTTTTTTATTTATGATAGGTCTGTTTATACAAAAGAAAAAAGTTACGTTTTTTATTAAGGAGTATTTGTTATTTATAACGCAACTATTGGAAAAAATTATTTTGGTCTGTATCTATGATCTATATACACAAAATGAGATATATCTGTATGGGTTCCTTTAGATATTTACATTCAACTTATTAAGCTGCACCCTCTATTCTAACAACTCTGCTAATGTTACTAATATGCATAGTTGTCAATATGTGTAATTGTTACTAACAACTTAATAACACAAAAACTAAAAAGGTTATCTTGCTTTATGTTTATACATATATATATAAATTTGTTTTTCAGTTTATTGTCATCCAACGTGGTTTTTTTCCTATATGTTTCACTGGCTCTGTGATGTGGATTGATTGCCTATTGGCAACACTTGTTTCTGGTTTTAATTGGTATGCTAGAACTGTATATATTACTACCCAGATGACACCTGAGACCATCTCTGAGGAAGTTGCTTGTTGCAATGAAACGCGTTAATGTGACTCTGGGATCTAGTGTTTTATACTGTGTGTACACGAAATTACAGGCTTTTTACCAGCTTTTAATTTATTGCAAGATTCTTTTATGGCTCTGTGTCTTGTATATGACCGCTGTAGGAGACTCTCACTACACACTGTGAAGTCCACTGTGAAGTCCACAATATCGGAAAGGTGTGCACAAGAGAAAACTTTGCTGACTACGCTCCGGAACCACCAAGCAGGTCATCAGTTTGGGAGGAAAGGTTTTTTTAGCACCTTTCAATCTTGGTGCATATGAGGACGGAGTGGAGATATATACCGGGTGATTCACCACATATTCCAGTTATCTGGTAAGGAAACTATACATCTGTTCCAATAACCCGATGAACATTGTATCTATACTGCTAATGAATTTTATACCTCCGGTACCTACCCCCTACTGATTGCACATATCAACCCTGCGGGACGCTTTGGTCAATACTTTTAAGTGCTATTACTGCCTCATATTACAATATTGGTTATTAAGGTATATTGGATCACCATCTTTATCGTATATCTACACCAAAATTGATACCGTTCTAGGTGCTTGGGATCCGGAGTGACTTTTATATCCGCACCATATCATAGTGGTTTGTCCTATGGAGTTTTATAAGGATCAAGAACTTTTTATGTGTGTTTTTTTAGCTCCTTTTTGCACATGATTATCTTTGGCTGGTTAAAAGGATATGAACTTGTTCCACCATTTTTTGCTCTTTGAGGAATTCACATTTGGATTACTATAGGTGCACCTATATTGTTATTAAAATCCTCAAGAGAAGTGATCATTACCATTTGAATATCGTGTATTTGGAATAAGATTGAGTTTATGTATCTGTTTTAATAAATATTACATTTTTATTCAACCACATCACAGTGCCAGTGTTTTTTGATTTGAGGACGTACTGCAATTTGTGTTTTTATTTATATTTTATTTACGGGTTGCAGATCCCGTGCAGTTGGTCCTCTTTATCATATCCATAATTTTGTGCCACTATATTTGTTGTTTCTTGGAAATAACAGTTTGAAAGACCTATTAATAAAATGCTGAATAAAATATTTGAAAATGTGATTAAATATAAGATTTTTACACCTTTATGTGGTCTTTTTCCACCAACTGGAGATTCTTAGTTCCATTATTAGAGATGTTTAAAATTGTTTTAAAGTGATTCTTTAGTTTAAAAGCATTCTAAAAATTCTCAAACTTTATATAAATTAAGAAATTAAATGCAAGCAAGATGAATGGGTTCAACTATGTTGAATTCAAATCTTTAAAAAATACTTTAAAAGGTGTCTCACACAAGTAGAAAATGCTAAATTTTCATGTTAATTTTAACACCTTTTAGATGCAAGATGCAAACATGAATTTTAACTCAAAGTTTGAGTTCTAATGTGAACTTGAACTTTGAGTTAAATCTTAGCATTTATAATACAATAGTTTAAATATTTTCAAGATTAGTTCAACCAAAAGTTCAGGTTCCTGAAAACTAGCTCAAATTGTTCAAGCATCTCTAAATATTGCAATCTTATCATATTAGTGGTGTATTAGAAAGTCAATGGACAAGTTTAAAAAGCAATTACTTCTTACCGTTTTGTTGTGCTAAGTTTAATACTAAAGAAGAAATTAAATTCCCCCAAATCCTGGATGACTGGAAGATGAAGAAAAATATTCCAAAGTATTGGTTGATCACATGCATATCCAGTTTGCCTGTTTTTTCTGCATATTGCTTTGCACTCACTGTAAGGTAAATGCATTTCGCTGTCCAGAAAGAACTTGCACCTAATCCTAATATCACAGATGCTGGAATTAGAGTATACCTGAAAAAAAAAATCACAAATCAATAATAACAATGAAGCTTTTTTAACTAAAACAATTTAAAATTGTTTATGTAGAAACCACAACATTTTAATGACATGTTTAAATTCAAAGGTTTTAACTGTTAATCAATTATCATGAACAAAGCAAAGTGCAAAATCTGCTCCTATGTGTGTCTGCTTTTACATTTTGCACCATTCTTGCATACCAAATTCAGCTACACTGTGGGTTCATTCTTGCTGTGCAGAAATAGAACTAGATCACATTTTGGGTATCAACCTGATAAACAAGTCTTTGCCTGTCTGATTCACTTGCTGCCTTTCCCTTTTCTCTCAGAATGTGTTTAATAGATAGCAAGGTTGATTTGTTAGATTTAAACCCACTCTATATCTTTCTTCATTTGTTGGATAAAAAACTTTATATAACAGTATCTGAATGTTAAAAATGTTCTGCATAAAATGCCCACCCTAATCACTATATCATCTTATGATGTTAGTGGGTTTCACAATTCCAGAATGAAAAGTTATTCCTGCTTTAAATTTCAAATTAGCTTACTGAACACACAGTGCCAGGGGTTCTCATACATATGGAACTCGTAAGGATTTGCCCTCTGGAAGACAGAACATTTTACATGTCAACTACTATTAGATACACTCTTCTAGAGAGTTAATGTTCCAAGTAATACAAGCTAGGTATTTGGTCTAATTATAAAACTGAGTCATTCAGTCTATTGCAGTACATATGCATTCATAGTAAAAGTTCCTAAAAGGAGACACGACATTTCCTTTAAATAATAAATATGCAATAGGACAATAAGCACAAACATGCACAAACATGGCATTAATGTAATTTCTGTGATCATGCACGGTAATTTACTTTTTAGAACATTTAATATTACCATCTTGGATAGAAGTTTGCCAATGTATAGATGATGTAAAAGCATGTGATGTTAACAATGGTCCGTTTGCATCCAAGTTTGTTAACAATAAATGGAGCAAATACTACTGCAGAGAAGATTTGACCACAATATGTAACACTTAAGGACACAGCACCAAGACCTCCAGAAGGATTTAGACTGCTCTGTAAGGAGAAAATGAATAGTTAAAACATAATAAAACATACATAGAAAAATCATATTTCAAGTTCATGAAACCTAACTTAGATTTTATTTTTAATGTGAATTGAGTGAACTCAAAGTAAAAGGAAAAAAGGCCAACTGCAGAGAAAACAGAGCCTGTAGGTGACAACCAAAATACAATATTATGGAGCAAAGCAAATTGCAATAACACCCCATTATCTGATATAACTTTCCTAAGGCTAACTACACCCCTGCCATCAAGGGTGGCAGGATGGTGGTGACTTGATTTTCACAAAAGGAGCTTCTTTGTAGATGGCATCAGACAGGTCATTCTTTAATCAGGTGCCATCTGCAACAATTCAACTTTTTAAAACTATTTTAATTTATCTCTACTTTTTTTAAGCTTTAGGACTCAATTGTTGGTAGGTGAGAACCTATCTGGTATGTAAGACACTTTAAAAGCCCCAGTGGAGAGACCACGACCAAATGAAAGCTCAGAGTAGTTAGAGTGTTCTCGTGGATGCTTCTGTTAAGTAATGTATTAGAATATATAAACTATTATAAAAAAAATACAGTCTAATATACTAAATATAAAACTTGACAGGAAACATTTTACACATTTCTAAAGTTGCACATTTTTTCTTTTCTAGCCATATAGTTATTAATTGTACAATAAGAGTTTTCTGCTGGTCTTAAAAAATATTTTTGTCATTCTAATAAGTATGCATGAATAAATAAAAAAGACAACTTTGAAATGTGCAGAAATCTAAATTAAATTTCTCTACAAATGATTGTTACATAAATGCTATATTAAAATCTGATTTATTCTAAAACATTAATAAATGTACTGAATGCAGGTAAATATGTTTGTATTTAAAATACCTATGCTGTTATATTTCTAGTCACTTAAAAAAATAAAAAAAATAGTTTGCACAAAAAGAAATTAAAACATAAATAACAAGACTGATTTACAGACTTATTCCTGATAACATAAAAGGCAAAGAAGCCCAGATCTCTACTTCCAAAGTAAGTATCAAACGTTACTATATCCTATTAAATTAATATTTTTTTATTTTTAAAATCCTCCAATACTTTACCTGCAATGTTTGAAGACCACCAAAAGCAATGAATATGAGCAAAAATCCAACAGATACTACAAAGATATTCTTTAGATGACTTAGTTCCATGCTTCTTTTGTAAATTATATCATGAATTGATGGAAATCTTCAAGAATTTAAACTTTTTCCTACAAATGTGTTACATTGAGAATTTAATAGAATACTAAAATAATATACTCTTACATTTACAGTTTTACCTATACAGTCATACGATTTTGTCTAGTTTACTGCTTGCTAATCAGAGGTTCCTGCTGAAAGACATACCTAAGCACAATCCCTGTGAGTTCAGGTACCCATACTTGTGTTTGATCTGTCCACACTAACTGTGACCTGTGGCTAATTCTAACGGAGATTTAGCGCATGTGATGATTTGGCAAAGACCATGTGATGATTTGGCCAAGACTACCACAGGCACCGTTCAAAAGGATATACAAGGGGATGTGTGTTTAACTAGATTAAGTAGCTGTGCTTAAGTACTCCTATATGCTATGGTCCATGTGGTTATACATGTTTAAGCCTTCAGTGGGGGTAATTTTTGAAACATTGGGATATCAGGGAAATCCCTGGTGGGCCCTTTGCCTTTGTTCTCCACCCCATTGATTGTGAGGCAGACAGGGGGCCCCAATGTGGTCTTGATGTTGGGCAGTGACACTGTAATCCTGGGCAGTTGCCAGTGACAACGCTTCACAGAGGGGACAGGAGGAGCCAGCAGCAGCCAGGCAAGGATGAAAGAGAAGCTGGTTTAAAAGTGAGGTAATTAAGTGCAGTTCTCTATGCCTTGTAAATAACAGCTAAACTCCTTCCATGTAATGTTAAACTTTACAGTGGGAAATAATCCCGACGGCAAGCACAAATGCGAATAGGTATGGGGTCAATGTGTTTCATTCTCTTACATGTTTCCATACTTTTACTGGCTTTAAAAAAAAAGTTAATGTCTGGATTTTGATGCCAGTGGGTAAGGGCTCTTCACACTACAAAAAGGCTGATGTTTAAGTATATTTTTGCAACAATAGGGCAGCAGAAAGAATGAAAAAATACATATATATTTTATCAACTGATGAAATGAATGAGTGGGCATCTCCTGTCTGTGAAATACACATAAAATTTATTTGCCCTTACAATGACCATTACACACAGATATATTACAGCAATATAGTATTCTTACAACTGAGCACATTAATGCTCTTCTGACCACTTCTAGGAATTCAGTGCTTGTTGACACACCTAATTATTAGAGAGGCTCAGTTCCCGAGAACCGAACACCCCTGAAATTAGCAGATCTGAGTACCGAGCCAAGCCCGGCTCTGTACTTTCGCTCGCCATCAAAATTGAAAACGAGGCAAAACATCATTGTTACGTCATCGGATCTCACGAGTTTTGGATTCTATAAGTACCGCCCTCCACGGCAATCCAGCGCCATTTCACAGAGGGACACAGAAGGAGTAGCATGGCTCTTGGCAGTCTCTAGTGCAGTTGGGCAGCATCATAGGTAGAAAAGAAAGAGGAGGGGTAGCAGTGTTCTTCAAAGTCTCCACTAACATTCAGGAGAGTTCCATTGCTTCATTGCTAATTGTCATTGCTGAAATACAAATAATAGGTCTGGCTGTCTTGGTCTTCTAAATCTGCTGTCACATTATACTGTGTTATATAGCTCACACACGGACAGGAGAGCTCCATTGCTCCATTGCTAATTGTCATTACTGAAATAGAAATAATAGGGCTGGAGGCTTAGTCTAAATCTGCAGTTACATTTTACTGTAACATAGCTCACTCAGAAACAGAAGAGGTGGCATGGCTCATTGTTGAAATAGAAATTGTAATAATAGGGCTGTCAGTGTTCTTAAAAGTCTCCAGTGACATTCTACTGTGCCATAACTCATACAGAAACAGGAGGGGTGGCATTGTTCTTGTCACTCTCCAGTCTCAGTCATGATGATACTAATCCCTCTAACTCATGTGCTAAAGCCAATGTTCAAGTGCATAGTGGTTTAAGTCAGGGAAACAAAAATGTAAATAAGAAGCTTGTACCTTTTTAAAGGAAAAAAACACCTCTCTAATAGAGGTGAAAGTTTGCTGTAGAAAAACATAAAATTGCCAACATACCATTCTACCCAAAATATTACCAAGCAAACTAGCATCAGGTAGCTCCCTTCTCTCAGCTAGATCTCAGCACCTGCAATCTACACTGTCATCACTGTCCACCATCACAGAAGTCTGTGTGCTTTAATGTAATTGCCGATAATGGCCTTCCTCATGGAATTTGTAGTTCATTTTACGGAAGAGCTGTCACGATTTTTGGGCAATTCTTTTAGACCAGACCAAATGCCAAAATGTTGTGCAGACTCATTTGCATCACCACTGGGTGTCTTGGTAAAGCTAAGTTTTTTCCTAGCAGTAATGTCCAGAGAAACCTAAGGAGGAGACGTCATTGTGTCATGTACCACTTGAGCTGTTAGCTTGCTGGCCAGGAGCTATTGCATCTCTTAAAATCTGGGTCAGTTGGGAAGAAAGAGAAGATATAGCTCTTAAACAAGCACAGTTGCCAAAATGTAATGATCAGATTTCAAGATGTTGATAGCTCTTGGGGGTAAATATATCAATCTGAGAGTTTGCTGGCGGGTTTGAAAGTGGAGATGTTGCCTATAGCAACCAATCAGATTCTAGCTGTCATTTTGTAGAATGCAGTAAATAAATGATAGCTAGAATCTGATTGGTTTTTCAAACCTGCCGGAAAACTCTCAGATTGATACATTTACCCCTTAGTTTCTGGCGAAGCGAATAAAGTACTTAATTTGCTTAATTAGCGGAATTGCTTTGTTTAATTTTCTCCTTCAATTTCTTTTGCTGCTTTTCAAAAAGTCTAATTAGGGGAACCACTTGACTCAAGCTAACAGTGTCTGCGCTGGACTAAAGTTCATCCCCCCTAAATTCTATTCTTCTTGCAGCTGCTGCATTCTCCTACATGCTGCTGTAGAATCCCGAAAATGTCCCTAAATATTTCGGGCCACAGACAGCATCTCCTGCATGTCATTGTCATTTTTTAAAAAGTTCTGTAACACCAAGTTGATTGTGTGAGCAAAACAGGGAATGTGATGGAATTTCCCCCGCTGTAATGCTCTAACAATATTGGTGGCGTTATCAGAAATCACATATCCCCAGGAGAGTCCAAGCAGGATAAGCCATGTTGCAATGGCAACCCTTAGTTTTTCAAACAGGTTGTCAGCGGTATTACCTCTGACCTGTGCCTTGTCTTATCTCTGATAACCACATCTCACTACCGCCTTCTAGACTTCTCCCGTGCTGCTCCCTACTTATGGAATTCCTACCACGCTCAGACTTTCTCACAGCTTTCAAATCTTTAGATGCTCTTTGAAAACCCATCTGTTTTTTAGAGGTGACCTTATCCTAGTTAACACTATTCACACTTTATGCACCCTCACAACTATCCCAATCTCCACTCTGAGCCACACTCACTCCTCTTATTTCAGCTGTGCCCTCTTCCCTTTAGAATGTAAGCTCTCTAATGAGCAGGGTCTTCCATACCCTTTGTTTTCATGACTCCCTCCATTTTGTCTGTTCTTGTTTTACGTATGTCTTGTTTTATGTATGTCCTTGTCTTCCCTACTTTATGGCACTGTGGAGCACTGTGGTGCCTTACAAATCTACGATAATAATAATAATAATAATAATAATAATAATAATAATAATAATAATAATATGCCTCTTAGTGAAGCAGATGATACACAGAGTATCCTGCCTTTGAAAAATTTGACGTTCTTGGGTACATGCTGCTGCTTTCCCTGCTGGTGAAAGCGAATCACCAACCCAGTGGGCTGTCACAATCATATAATCTTTAGTTTTCCCAGTTCCGCTTGTCCACATATCTGTGGTTAAGTGTACAGGGGGTAGAATGGCATTTTGTAGCCCAATAATTAAATTTTTACGAACCTTCTGGTCGAGGTGAGGAATAGATTTTCTAGTAAAATGGTGTTGTGATGGAATTTGGTAATGGGGACAGAAGATCTCAAGTAACTGTGTAAAACCAGCTGCATTAATAGTGGATATTGGACACAGATCTAATACTAGCATAGTGGCCATGGCGTCTGTGAAACGCTTTTCGACCGGGTGACAGCTTTCATACTTGCATCCTCTTGCAAAGGATTGTTTAACAGTCAATTGTTTTAAACTACTAGTAGTCTCCTTCTTGGTCTGCTTCTGGGTTGAAGATCCACCCCCAGCAGCAGTAGCAGCAGCAGTGGGCATAACGCTCAAAGATTCTTCCGAGGAGTCCTGGATAGGGGAGGAGTCATCTTGCCTTATAAACTTGGATGCAGGACTAACTCTGATCACTTGGGAGGATATTGATGATGAAGGTGTTGGTGGTGTAGATTGCAGGTGCGGGGATCTAGCTGAGAGATGGGAGGTAGTTGATGCTGGACTGCTTGTTGTTATTTTTTAGCATAAGTTTCTGATTTTCACAAAAGCTTTTCATGAACTCGCTTCAAATGGTGTAACATGGATGAGGTTCCTAGTTGTTTAAGGTCCCTACTTCTACTAACTGTGGCTTTACAATGCTACAAATGGCTAGATAACTATTATCAGGATTTGTGTAAAAATAATTTCATACAGAAGAGGTGGATTTCTTGGTCTTATGCCCAGTCATGACAGTGGCCTTCTTCTTATCACTGGCAAGAACTGCTGCAGACTTTGTTTGAACGTGTATGAAAATAATATTTTGACCTGTGAAGTGGTCAAAATTGACTGCAAATGACTTGAAATTAGTGTTATTGAGGTTAATAATAATGTAGGGGGGGGGGGAAGCAAAATTATGTGATTATAGCAAACAGTTAGGGATTTTAGAAAAAAAGTAGGGATCCAAAACCAAAACACACAAAGGCGGTTTTGCCAAAATTGAAGTTAAACCAGATCCAAAAATCGCAAAAGTCCTGAGTATTACTCAGTTATATGAGAAGAATAACTGGTATCTTACCAGACCAATGGAGAGCGGCACCTGTACGTGTCTCGTGGAGCCGTATCAGTCACACCAACTACCACCAACTGGAGCTCGTGGAGGCGGAGGCATAATGGTGAAAGTGCTCCCTCTCAACACAGGGTCGGGAATAATAGTCCCAGGTAAATAAACGCTGGTACGGTCTACAGGCAGTGATCTCCTATTGTGTGCACACAAATGGCCAAAGTGAACCTGAGCAGATGAATAGCTAGGAATACTCTTCAGTCCAGAGTGGTATATGAATCTCAAACAGAGTATAAAGCAGTCTGACACTTTTCGTTTCCGCAGGGCAACTTTCTCAAAGACATATTGTATGACTATTCTTACTCTGTTAGTTCAATTTGCTATTTGTCATTTATAGTCTTATTTCTTTGCTTGTTTTTAAAATCTTTCAACTTAAGCGAAGAGAAAGAAGTTTTATTATAATGCATCATGTAAAAATGTGGAGAAATATATGAAAAGATACAAGGGAAAACAATAAATGTATTAATGATTGTGAAATACATACTAACATCTTTCCCATTCAGATATTCATACAGATTAGGCACAAATATCAATATTTTCTATATTACAGTGATTTTTTACCGTCATTTAGCAGTTTTTTTATTGCACAATTTAATTAAGCCCTTCCTATGAGTGTATAATCTGTTATTTGGCAAAACAGTTGACAGTTCACTATTGCCCACTAAAACACATAACAGAATATATTTTAAGCCAGCATATTCATTAAGGAAATTACAGTAACTGGGTCTTAGTTTAACAGGAATTTCACTCAACACATTAAAGTTTTGATTCAGTCTCTTTGGATATCTTTCACTGCATCCTCTTTGCATCACGCAATTACCATGCCAATAAAATATTGATCAATAATACGTTTTTTTTTATTACAGCAATAAATACTTTCCATTGTGATATTCATTCTGATAGTAAATAAAGCCTGAAATTGTGAAGTTTATTTATAACACTCCACATAATCCGCACCGCAAAAATTACATAGTGAAATTACGTAATGAAATTATACATTACAGAGTGAAATTATTAGTGAACTTTCTTAGCATTGAACAAAATGATGATTTCTATTTTATTGTTCTAAAGCATATTAAATATATATTAAAGCATATTAAATATAATACAAATGATAGTTGGGTGCATTTCACATGCCCTGCATAAGTTCCAGGATGTTTCTTCATTAAAGTTGATAGTGCATACCTCCCAACTGTCCTGATTTTAGTGAGGAGAGTCTTTACAAAAAGTGGGTGGGGTTTAATTAACTTTGTTCATTTGAGGGCAGATTTTGGTCAGGAACAGGGCAGGGCTTATTTTGTCCTGATTTTGTGATTTTAAATGTCTGGAGGTAAGATGATGTGTAAAAGTTTCCACCACCCTTTGCAGTACAAATATTTTGAGGGAAATTGTCACCAATACACTTGTGATAATGCACAAAACCTTTCTGTCCCTAATCTTATCTGTTTGTATACATTTTACTAATTGGACTTTTTATGGCTTCCTATATGTTGTTATTGGAAAAGTCTCACCTGCAAATGCTTAAAAAGACATGAATAATTTGTGAATTGGATACCGCAAGGTGAAAAAAAAAGTGTTTTCATAGGTGAATCAGTCATGCCCACATTTGCAGCTAATTTAATTTTCCACATTGGGTGACTTGGTATAAGGTACATGGTATGTGTGGGGTTTGTTGAGGCATGCTTAAGTCCTATGCCAAGTATACCCATCATATCACTAGAATATCGTAATAATCAACATGGTCACCAGCAGTCTTTCCGCTTGAACATTTATGATGTGCACACACATTAAAGAGTGCAATCATGTCTGCTTATTCAGTACCATATCATATGGTATAAGATAATAATACTGGGCCTGATTCATTAAGGGACTTTAACTGCGTTTTTGTGCGTATAATCTGCACTATTACTCTGTGGATGCCCAGAACCGGACCATAAACCACAGAACGAAGCAACGTTCAATTCATCTTTGAGCGCAAAAGACACTTACCACATCCTACGATTTCAGGCAGGGATGTAAGCCTGTAGTCAATGTGCCAAGTTCAAAACGTACGTAGCAGCGTCCGATTCAAGCTCTGAGCACCTCTCAGGTACTTGTTTTTCAGTTGTATCTCGTGCTTCAGCTACAGGTCTAGCCTAAGTGCTGATTAAAAGTGATGACGGCTGAGTATGTATGGTAGGACTTGTGTTTGCAATCAGGAGCAACTGTAAAAATGTATTTTATGTGCAGTTGAAATCATAATAAATATACTTCATGGGCGAAAAAAATTAAAACAAAGAATACCTTTTTTTTTTCATTTTTAATGTTTTATCATTAATTCCCATATTATCAAAAGGTGACTTTATTTGAATAGTTTTATTTTCTTCTGTGCATTCTTTTGTTAGTTTGTATTCCTCATAGGTATTGGACATATCCTGCAGTGTCTTATCTAGTACAGCAGAGCAGACCTACACCTGTATTCATCACCACATGTATCCGCTACTTGTTGAATTGACAAAATGATGTGCGTATACCCAATTTATGTGTATGTTTTTTTTATTAAACAATAAAAAAAGGACATTACATTTAGTATGAGTCTCTTAATGAGTCAGACTCACTATGCAAAGAACAGAACGGTACATATGCTACACAATAATGCATTCTTACATTATAATTGGTGCTACGATCTTGCATTATTGTACTAGGCATTTTGAAATTATGAAAGTTTCTTGGTGTTATTGCTGTTTTTTATTATTGGCATACTCATAAACACAGAGTGCTTTACAGTAGCTGTTTCTCCCAGCAAGCTGTACTTTGAATATTGTTAATGAACTGCCACATTGTTCTTTAAAACAATATGTTATCAGTACCAGGGTAACAAGGAACCAATAATGAAAGACTGTACAAATACTGTACTGTATTTATGAAAAGGCATAATAAAAGACATTTTGGTCACATACTCAAACAGCTATTACCTGGACAGGGTTCAATACATATATTCATGAATAGGAGTATTAGTGGGCATTTGGTCATCTATCCCTTTATTAAAAACTGAGTTTATGACATTACTGAAGTACAATGAGTTAAATTTATTTCAACAAAAGCATACCAAACACTACAACACTGAGAGTTCAATGATAACGATGTTGAAATGAAACACCGTAAAATACAGTAATATACAATACCATAAGTATTATTATCCTTAACTAACAGATTATGCAGCATTGCGACTGGCAGGAATCATGACAAAAATAAATTACAAACAATGATATGAAACAGAAGGTAGAGATGACCATGCCTAAATAAGCTTATATAATGTAAGAGATAAATAAGGTAGGGAAATAAAAATTTTAACTGCTGGTGAGTAAAGTGGATGTGACTATTGTAAAGCAGCAGCGTTATCAGCTGCCAATAATAAAGCAGCCACTGGCAACTTGGATTTCTATGCTGTTACCAGTGCTATAGAAAAGTGTTGGGTAGAGACATGAAACATTAACCAGTAATCTGTATAAATCTTTAAACAGTGAGGTGCTGGCAACCGTGACTGTCCTTCACCATTTAACTTAACTGAATCCCCTTTCTCTGGCTCTCTAGAAGGTTTTCGCTTTCATGCTGCATGGACACTCTTGTGGATATCTGCCAGCTCGGAGTAGTAGTATGGACACCCTTGTGGGTGAGGGAAGTAATGAGTGCAATAAGCAACGAGAAGTTAAACTGTCGGTAGTAAATGGCAATACCGGTGAACCATTGGATAGCCTTTAAACCCAATGGTTGAAGCGACTTAAGGTTTGCATCCACCTTTTCCGGGGTCCATCTGTAATCCAGTACCAGATACAATATACCCAAGAAAAGGTACCTTAGGGAGCTAAAAAAGACATTTCTTAAACTTGCAATACAAGTGATTGTTACATAGACGACTGAGAACCTCTCTCATGTGGGAACGATGAGAAGACAGATCCTTGGAATATATCAGAATGACCTACTGGCGAGGAAGATTTGCATATAAACCCACGCTCAAGATTCTCAGAAACGTATTCAGGCATGGCCTGAGACTCATGTCCTGAAAGTGGGTACGTTCTTCTTCAAGGAATGACCTTACCAGTAATAAAATCTAAGGGGCAATCCCAGGGTCAGCTGCAACTTTACTAAAAACATCCTGAAGGAAGCATAAGCAGGTAGCAGGGAAGGACACAAGGTATGACACATAGAGCTGATGTGAGTTACACCCACAGCTTAGAGACAATCGTAAGCACAGTATGAGCTCCACAAATTAACTTGAGCCAGGTGCCAATCAAACTGGGCAGAGTGAGTAAGCCATATAGACACAAGATTTTAGGGTTAATGGACTGAGGAAACACAATAAAAGAGATCCATTCGAAGTGAAGAGTACCATTCTGCAGAGATGTGTAGGAAGAGTGCTCTGGGTCATAGAACCGTTGACAACATGACTGTCATCCACGGCAGTCAACGACACAGGCTGGATCAAAGGCTCATCAGGAAGACTAAGTTTCAAAACCAAAGAGGCAGATATAAAGTCAACCGAAGTCAACAAACACCAGGAGATATACTTGACTCTTTGAGTGAATGATGACCAGCATAAAGAAATCAGGATTTTCTCTAATCCAGGTAGATGGACCTTTAAGTCCTAATTCAGCCTCCAATAATGGCATCATTATGCTCCTAGAGTGGTGATGCCCAGATGAGAGCTTGTCCGGACAAGATAGAAATTATGTATGCCCCCTTGACTCTTTCAGTAGAGAATTTGGATAGCATACTGATTTAGAAACCCATGATTTTCTTAGGGTCCTCATCATATTTGTCCAGAGCAGCAATGTGCAAATTCTGGCTAAGGAAGCCCTAGACTGGAATTGGAGCAGCTGAGGGTAGAACAGGTGGAGCCTGGGTACCCTGAATAGAATCAACAAGGGTAAAAGTGCCTAACTTGAATGGTCTCAGATTTAGATCGTTGGATTGTTTAGAAGGACCATGTATAGTAAATGAGAGGTATTATCTGTACATTTTCAGGAATTATTGTAAAATATAAACAGAGATCAATCTTTATAAATCACTTTAAATCCAATACAGTATAAATCTTGTGCAAGTAGCAAGTAATGGTGGTCAAAGGTATAGCCAAACGTCTGGCACTGTGACGATCTGCCTCCAGCTGTTTTTCAGCATCTCCCTATAGGATGCTGCTTGCCTTCTGCAGCTCCTGTTTGCCAAGAACTGAGTTAGTCTTTGGCATGGTTGTGTTTCTGTATGCAGTACCTCCATGCCACCAGAGGTGCTGCTCTTCCAATATAGACATTTTTCACTCACTAGTAGGAGTAAATCTCTGCTCCTCGTTAATGGTACACCTGTGTCTCTCACTATTTATGTCTGTTCCTTTTCATGCACCATGCTGGTCATTGTTGTTGTGTGTTGCTGTGATTTACCTTGTTGTGCTCCTGTTCACCTGCATCAGCCATGTTTCTGTTATTCGCTTTCTGCATCTCTCTGCAATCCTTGTTCTATACCTACACCATCCGGTTTGTACCATACTGCATTTTCTGGAAATATATCTGAAATAAATATCGCTTGTTTTCACCATATTCTGGGCTCCTTAGCTTTGATTTTCTGCATTGAAGTGTGACAGGCACACAAACAAGTGGACAAATAATGGTCAGTGGACAAACAATGGTCAGAGGTATAGCAAAGGTCTGATATGCAGGCAACAGACAAATGGTGGTGCTAAGTATAGCAAAGGTCAGGTACATGGGAATCACACAATCGGGAATGATGGTTACTGGTCAGGAAGACTCATTCTGTCAACTGCATGCTCACATTGCTGGATCTTTAGAGCTGCAGGTATGCTCCTGGCACAGGGCCAAATGCAGGATTTCTAGAGGGGGGTTTCCAAGTCACGACCATCGTGCAATTGGCGTAGCTATCATTTTAGCCAGTGCTAGGCCACTTTCCAACCTCTTCAAAGACATGGTTAATGCTGTGTGCACTACAGTTAGATATACAAAGCACCCCCTTCATGAACAGAGGCATGTAAAGCAGGACATAATCCTGACTGAGAAGGAAAGTAGTCCAAACAAAATTAGGACTGCCCCACCAGAATCAGGACAGTTGACAGACTGTCCTTCTCACTCCTACCTGTCCTTGCAGCTAAAATTGCGTGTGGCTGCTTGTGTTGCTGCTCGTCTTCCCCTGGAATGATGGGGCCTTGTTTGGAAAAAGGATACGTACATGAAATATGGAAAGGCTCACAATGAGTGATCACTCTAGCACCCCACCCCCTCAAAACAGCCCAGATATTGAATCTATAGAATGCAGGCTCGACATTAAATTAAGAACATTCACATTTAATAAATAACCTATTTCACCCAACCTACCACAACATTAAAATAATAGCATTCATATTCACTAAATATACATATTCAACTTGAAATGCAAAAAGTGATTTCTATCGTTGCTTCCTCTACTGATAGGGCAATATCCAGGAAATTAATACAATACTTATTAAAAGAACTTATAAATTTCAAACCAAAAGTGTTAGTGTTAAGGTGCTTAACAAATTGGGAAGAACAAAATTAGGGTGTATAGTTACACAAACATACTAAAGAGAAGTGGATAGAAATAATCTTTTGCATTTCAAAAGTTGTCATTTGGATAGTTGGAAGAACAATATTCCAAAAGGACAGTTCCTCAGATTATGGAAGAACTAAACCTCAGATGAGACTTTTTTTTGACAGGCAGATTCCCTACTCAATTCCTTTTTAGATCAAGGCTACCCACAATCACTTTTGGATAAAGCATTTTTGGAAGTGAAAGAAATATAAAGAGAAAAACTGATAGTGAAGAAACAGAAAGCTAATAGATTTAAGATAGAAGATATACTAGATACCAAGGAACATGTTATGTTTATTAGTCATTATAATTCTTACTCTAAGCGTATTAAAAATATTATTGTCACTCAACGGACTGTGAGTGCTTCTTCCCGTATATTTAGGAACCGTGGCCGTCCTCCATCCTGAGGGTCTGCGCATGCGCAGCCCTTTCAAACCCTTCAGTACCTGTTCCTTTAACTTAATTGGCAGATCAGGCAACACTCCCTATATTAAGCACCTGTGGTCAATACCACGTGGCCTGATCTTGGAGTCTCATTCCCATGAGCCTCTGAAGGTGTTTCCTCGTGTATTCAGCGCTGCTGATTCCTGCGGTTTCCAAACCACTTCTACCCCTGTGGTTTCCAGACCACTTCTATTCCTGTGGTTTCCAAACCACTTCTACCCCTGTGGTTTCCAGACCACTTCCACTCCGGTGGTTTCCTAACCACTTCAACCCTCCTGTGTATCATCGTGACTGTTAGCTGATTCCTATCCGCTGCCTCCGTGCACTACAGTCTTCAAGCCACTTCAACTCTGCTATGTATCATCGTGACTGTTAGCTGATTCCTATCCGCTGCCTCCGTGCACTACAGTCTTCAAGCCACTTCAACTCTGCTATGTATCATCGTGACTGTTAGCTGATTCCTATCCGCTGCCTCCGTGCACTACAGTCTTCAATCTACTTCAACTCACCTGTGTGCCATCATGACTGTTAGCTGATTCCTATCCGCTGCCTCCGTGCACTACAGTCTTCAAGCCACTTCAACTCTGCTATGTATCATCGTGACTGTTAGCTGATTCCTATCCGCTGCCTCCGTGCACTACAGTCTTCAATCTACTTCAACTCACCTGTGTGCCATCATGACTGTTAGCTGATTCCTATCCGCTGCCTCCGTGCACTACAGTCTTCAATCTACTTCAACTCGTCTGTGTTTCATCGTGACTGTTTGGCTGATTCCTATCCGCTGCCTCCGTGCGCTTCAGTCTTCAGCTCATCTCATCTCTCCCGTGTTTCCTCGAGACTGCTACAACTGATTCCTATCCGCTACTCTCCGTGCTCAACAGTTCCAGCTCAGCTCTGCTTTCCCGTGTTTCATCGTTGCTGCACCTGCTGGTTGCCATCCGCTACCTCCGTGTATCTGCAGAGTCCTGCTGCTGCTACTTCTCAGTTCTACTCGTCCTACAACAGCTGACCCGCTCTCCGTGCTTCTCCGTGTTCCCGCTGGTCTCTACTCGCCAGTCTGCATCGGATCTGCGCCTCACTGTTTTCATCTCATCTAGATCATCGCTACTCTTCAGGGTCCTCCAGGAGTCCAGTCCTACATACTACTGCTTCCTGAGTATTTGTTCCCCTGCTGGTCTACCTGCACCTACTTGATTACCGCTTCACTCCTCCAGGGACTTCGCATCCTGCCGGCCTCCAGCCGTTCAGGTATCTCTGCACTCCTGTCTGACAGCCTGCTTCTGAACCACGGTATGCATACTTCTCATTGACTGTGCTGGTGTATTGCATATCTTGCTGGACTGAGTTTGTTCTCCTCTGGAGTTTACTATCCGCTGAGACTATTGCCATCATTGACTGTGTTATCTTGTGCCGGATTACCTCAAGTGACTTTCTATTATTGCAGTGCTGTTCAGTCATTAATATATTGTGCATGTTATTGTGGATCAAGTTTAAGGTGCCCGTGTATCCCCTGTATTGCAGTCTCTCCCCGTGCTCCTCCTCACATATATATTCAGTGGTACAACTTGCTAGAGGCAGACCACTGATCCCTGTTTCCTGTGTCACCCGTTCCAGTATCCTCTCACATAGCAGTGGTACAACTTGCTAACGCAGACCACTGACTCCCCGGATACCTCCACGTGGATTCCATTCCTTCACTCAGACAGCGGTACAACTTGCTATCCGCAGACCGCTGACTCTCATCACCTCCTCGTTTCTGTTGGACATTCCTCCTCACTATAGCAGTGGTACAACTTGCTACCGCAGACCACTGACTACCTTCACGTGTCCTTTGTCCATACAGTTCCTCGTGTATTTCTACATCCATATTACCAGTGCTGCTAGTCATAGACTTTCCTGAGCATCTCCATCATCTGCTATTTCCTGTTCCGTGATCACCCTGCTACCAGAGTACCATATTACCATCTATACTGCTCTGGTAAGCCTATCACCTGGTGATCCCTGGGTAAAGACTCCTAGTGCCCGTGACAATTATAAAAAAGATTCTTTCAATCCTCGAACATGATGCAACACTGATGACCTCATTCCACAAAGATCCTAAAGTGATTTTTAGAAGGGTTACGACATTCAAAAAATAGGCTGG
Source organism: Mixophyes fleayi (assembly GCF_038048845.1). Classification (NCBI taxonomy): domain Eukaryota; kingdom Metazoa; phylum Chordata; class Amphibia; order Anura; family Limnodynastidae; genus Mixophyes; species Mixophyes fleayi. The sequence goes on along the minus strand of NC_134404.1, from coordinate 257,211,888 downwards.
TGCCAAGCAATTATAAAAGTAGTGAGGAAACTAATAAGAATGTTATGTACCAATCAATAAAAATTAATTGGTTCTCCAGTAAACCTAGGTTTTTTTTTTAAATGTGGTAAGAAATATTGTATCACATGTACTGTCAGGCGCCGTCTTCGCACTAACACTTGGTGCAGGAGACAGATGCCTGCCCCTTTACGGGCGGCCGCATCCCATTGCCTAGCAGCGGGACATTATCTCCGCTCACCCGTGGCAGTCAGCATGTCTGACCGCCAAAATCTCCATAACCCAATCAGGATGCACCTTATGGTATATAAAGCACCCTCTGACACATGTCTTGTGCCAGAGTATTGGTTCACTCCTGCTCCAGCGCTTCATGAACTTCTGGTCCTGTGTTCTTCGGTTCTGACTCAGCTTCCTGTTACTATTCTCCTGTGTTTCGATTTGGTGCCTTGCTGCCCGGCTGGTTTGACTATTGGCTTGACCTGACTTCTCTCTGGATCCTCCCTTTGTACTGCACCGCTTGGTTGGTTCTGACCTGGATTTCCTGACTACGCCTGTCTACTACTGTCGTTACACCAGTGACTGTCTTGGAGAACCGCGACCTGCGTACCCTCTGCAGCTAAGCCCAAACTCCCTTGCGGGGGTCCCTGGTGAATACCGGGCATACGTTGGACTTCGCGCCTCCCTGTCCAGTTGCGCCAATACCGGTTAGTGGCCACCTCTGCAATTCCGTGACATGTACTTTCGTTCAAAATAGAAAAACAAGCTTTCGTTCTACCACAACAAAAGAGAATTATGAAATTAGGGATTTAATCAATTGCAAATCCAAATTTGTGTTCTACTTATTGGAATGTAAATGTGGTGCCCAATATGTAGACAGGACCACAAGAACCTTTAATGGGAGATTCCTGGAACACAGGAGAAATATTTTAAAAGGTAACTGTACACATAGCTTAGCACAACATTTTATGCAAAACCATAATGGCTCCCTAGAGTGGCTTCAAGTGACTAGTTTAGACCATATTAAATCAACTGCAAGAGGTGGAGTCAGATTTGTTGACCTCTGTAAGAGGAAAGCATTTTGGATTTTTTCCTTAGATTCAGTGCACGCAAAGGGGTTAAATGATTGTGTAGAACTAAATGTATTTTAAGATAAATGGTGACTTTTGATTTTTGAATAGATGTTGACTATCTACTGTTTATGGGAGTAAAAGAAATTCTTCTCTTTTTCTCCTTCTTTTCTTCTGTAAGTTTATTATAGTGTATTTTAAATATATGTATTTTTATGATAGTAGAGATATTTATTATGCTATATGATGTTTAGTGTTTCATATGAATACAAAATTAACAGCCGACAATTATATTCCTACATTTGTATTGCAAAAATGAACATTTATAACAAACCTGACAAATGGCGTAGTGGATTAGTGAAAGGTTTAGAGACCTAAAGGTTGAACGTTTGAATCCTGAACATAAAATATTTATTTTAAGGATTGTTTTGCATATTTTATTTTAAATCTTTTATTTTTTAAGCTTTATTATTTATTTAAGTTTTTGTGAACCTAAATGGTAATAATTTATTAGCCACATTTACCACCACAGATTGCATCGTTTAATTGGTATGTTAAATTTGATTGTCACAGGATAGAGTTAATTAATTATCTGGTTTTTGATTGGATATAATGTGTTTAAAAGGCTCTGGCAACACTATTTCTGATGAAATCACACTGTTTGTGAAGAAATGCGTAAGATTGTCTGCCATTAGGACCAATGTGCATTTTAGATCATGAATTTCATGAGAAGAAACACCAACATCTGAAGGAGTGGATCTGGTACTTTATCTTTTTTCCACTTGGGAACAAATCTACTGTGAGTAAATATACTGTGTACTTTGGAGACTGTGTTCAATTTATCAAGAGTGAACGGAGGTGTCTGTAGCCGATGGAGAACACAACCGCCGATACAGCTGTGCCCAGAACTATATTCATACCTCTCCTTAAGTCACAGAGCAGCTGAGTTCAGCTTTACTAACTTTAGTTCTCGTTTAAAGTGGAATCGCAAAGTGGATCCCATTGTTAACATCGATGGTTTGGAATAAATATCTCAATCCTTTTGATCAGCATTTGATTTCATAACAACGTATTGTATTAGTGAAAGGTTTAGAGACCTAAAGGTTGAAAGTTCAAATCCCGAACGTGAAATATTTATTTGAAGAATTGTTACAACTTGCAAGATTACTGTGCTCTACTAGTGCACTGTAGAGTCAATGATACTATTGAATAGCACATTGGGTTCCTAATTGGAATAAATTGGACTTTTTTCATTTGTTTTCAAGTATTTTTAATTATTTCTAATTATTGTGTATATATATTTTGCATGCATTTTACATTAATTAAATTGCTATATGTGGACTGATAAATCTGTGGTTTTATGATTTACTTGCTTTAGGAGATTTGCGCTTTTCTTAACTGTGCATATTGTTCCAACTGTTATTTTAACCCTGATTTATTTCTTAAATAAGTCAAGGACTGTCGTGCTAGACTTATGCTAACAATTGAAACAGAATAATTAGCAACTGTAGAGTTTCAAATAACTTTTTTTTTATTTCAAAGAAAACAAATTATTTCCAGGTGAAAGTATAATGCATGATGCATTCAAATCAAATGTTCTCCTAATGTATTTTTATTTGCTTGTTCACTAAGAAAAGAAGCACTCCTTAAGTGTTGCATAGTTACATTTACAAGTTCCAATACGGTATGTTCTTCTGCAAAAATAGCAAAACACACAATAAAGCACTGTTTACTACAACACAACAGTAGCTAAAATTAAGGTATTTGTTATTTTAAAAAAACTAGGTTATGTGACAAATTTTGGCTTAAGCCTTGTGTCATGAACATAGAAAACTTACAGTTATTTATAAGGGTTAATCCATCATATAATTGTGGGGGATAAGGTCTAAATCAGGGGTGTCCAACCTTTTAGCTTCCCTGGGCCACATTGGCAGACGACGAGTTGGTTTGGGCCGCACATAAGATAACGATAGCTGATCATCCAAAAAACCATAGAAAACATAGTTAACATATATATATATATATATATATATATATATATGAGAAAAAAAGTGAGATATATATATATATATATATATATATATATATATATACACATAACTTTTTTTTTTCAAATCCCCCTATACTTACCTTTCAATCGCCCTGTACAAAAAATCCTGTCTAGTTATTATACTATAATCACTTTTTGTATTGTTTCGATGCAATATCATTTAAGCCAGGCATTGTATATCAGGGTGCCCTGACCAGGCCTGCGGTACCTGACATATACATCACTGTGACCCCAAATTGTGACCTGTTTTGATAATTACACCACTATGTTAGCTAAGGGATAACAACTTATAATGGGCCAAAGAGAATAATATATAATGCCCCATTAGTAATACAAGTAGAAGTATGTAGCAGGGAGATAAGGTCTATGATGCTCCAGGACCAGGTGACTTTTATTCACTTGTCAGCGTCCCTTGAAATAATAAAAAAAATCCCCCTTAACTTACCTTTTAATCGGCTTGTTCTCCTGTCCTCTTCTCTTCTTTTCTCCAATTCTGTGCTGCTGATTGTTTTTCTCGCGCGGGTGAATCCTCTGTGCTGCGCTCCGCAATGGATGTTGGGCGTGATGACATCACACCCGACATTCACTGCGAGCGCCGCACAGAGGAGGAGACAAGGGAGGGAGCCGGAATACCAGCTGACGTGACCGCAAGGTAAGTAGTTTCTTTTCTTTTTTGCAGGATTTTTTTTTTCCATTAAGAGCGCTGTCCCCTTGCCACAACCAAAACTCCTTCTGGGCCACATTTACAGGCGTGCTAGGCCGCAGCCCTGGTCTAAATCATAACTGCAGTGTAAATATGGTATATTATTTGAATCCATTTGATGTCTCTGTACATCCCAGCGTGAGAAGATAGAAGTGTCACCTGTGCCAGCTTCAAAGAGCCCCTGTTGTGACTTACATCCTGACACAAGTTAGTTTTTGGACACCATAATAGACTTTTAGGAACCGCTCAGCAGGGTGTCTGTCTCAAAGAGGCCATGTGCTGACTTGGCTATAATTTTATATAGAAAAAAGAAGTTTGTTTTAAAATATGCCACTTAAAATCAATAAAAATAGTGATTAACCACATATTCCTCAATAGCATGATGAAGGGCCGCTCATTTGCCAAATTAAGCATTCTGCCACACAGAGAAGTTAAGGAAATGAGGGTAATCTCTACTAAGACTGCCACACACCGGGCCCGCGGACCGGGTACCGGCACATTTACCTTCCTCCTGTAAGTGGTGATTCCGGTATCCTGATTACACTCTTGGATAACATCCGCTATCTGGCCTCTTGCTCTGCGCAAGTGCAAGCCAACTCCCCTCTCTTATAACCTTCTACCTGTTCTCATTGGTCCTGCCATTTTGGAGCACTATTTAAACCTCCCACTTTCTCCTGTCCGATGCCTGTTCTTTGAGTTCATTCACTCTCTGTAAGGACCTGGCTCCCTTCAGTCTGACTCTCCTGTTGTTGCTCCAGTGTGGACGCTAGCTCTCTCACGATTCCTCCTACTACCGCTCTGAGTTACCATCATCGGATCAGCTATAGTTCTACACCTCTCTTGTCTCTATTGAACTGCCGCGGTACCAGTGACTCACCTGCTGTTGCTCTGAGTTACCATCTTCGGAATAGCTATAGTTTTTCATCCCCATTGCCTTTATTGAACTGCCGCTGTACCAGTAACTCACCTACTGTTGCTCTGAGTTACCATCATCGGATCAGCTATAGTTCTACACCTTCATTGCCTTTATTGAACTGCTGCTGTACCAGTGACTCACCTGCTGAGGTACCATCTTTGGAGCAGTTATAGTTCTACACCTCTACTTCCTCTACTGAACTGCTGCTGTCCCAGGGACCCTCCTGCTACTGCTCTTTGTAACTATCATTGCGTCAACTATAGTTCTACTCCTCTGTTACTCCTCTGAGCTGCTGTCACCCTTCCTTCGTGCCTGGCTCCGCCTACCACTCTGCCCAGCACTCATCCAGGGGACCGTGACCTGCGGGATAGGGGCATCTAAGTCCATTTCCCGTTGCGGGGGTCCCTTGTGAACACCACCTACCGATTAGACTCCACGCCCCTGAATGAGCAATATCACCTGGCAGTTACATGGGATCCACTAAATATCCATGGGTTTTCGTGACAAAGACACTGTATCGAGGCTTGTTTGGTATCAAAGAATGACCAAATTCATAAGGGATTTATTAATAATAAAATTGGGTCTGTGTGACGCTCCACAGAAACGTTAGGCCATATAGTAGAATTGGGTAGTAAATCAGACAACATGCAAATGGTGATTGAAGAAAGTATCACAGACCACAACCCCCGGAGGGGGGAAAGGTGTAAAAGTGTCTGTAAAAAGGTGAGACCAGTTGCAATAAATTGTCAGTCTTTTGGGAAAATCAATCCACATTGATAAGATGTCCATCTTCCTAGCCAATTTCCCATGGCACAGATTATACAACTCATGTAAGTCATACTCTGAATGTAACCCTTTTAATTTTAAACTGTTTTGCTTGTGTATGTTATGTGAATTGTTTATTATTTTTTATGTCTGAATGCCCTGCACTTTTGTATATTAAATCTATAAATTTAGTAAGTTGCATCCTTGATACTCTAATGAATCCATTAACCTGTGAAGAAGAATATAACTTGATCAAGCTAGTGTGATAGGTAGAGATAGACTGCGGGCTGGAATCGTGTGTAGCCTCATACAACAAACACCCAAAGTCACGGCAGCTGGGAGCGTGTTCGTGACACCTTGCCTTTAAGGCTAAATATAGTGATAAGCTTAAAATTAGAACAGCACTGTAGTATACTGATCTGACAGGGAGGTTTTTCAGGGCATAGCTGCAATATACTACTAGTAAGCGCCGATGCTATGTTACTCCTTAGAGCCCGCTGACCACAGCCACTAAAGCTTTTATTAGATTGTAATTTGTGCGCATTAAAAAATATTTTCCTTTGTTGGTGCCAAAGGCATCCTATTACATATATAGGCAGCCAACTAATCTCCACCACCTCCATGTAGATATGAAAATCAGATTATTTGAAACTGATCCCCATACATATATTTCACCCCTTGAATAGTGAGTTGCTTTCTTGCATCTTAACCTGCATTGAACAAGTAAGGCTTAGATTTGCCTAGCTCATCCAGTCAGAAGGAGCAAAATTTTGCACCCCTAAATTGCTGCTATCTTTATGCGCTAAGCCACGAACCCCTGTATAAACAGATGCAATCATGCGCAAATAGGAAAAGACAGACATATGATTCAGCAAAATGGCATTTATTCTGTGGGACCACAGTGTAGCAGTTTTAAGACCCTTAACATTGTGTATGATAGATAGCGAAACCTATATCATCTATGTACTAAAATAAATATGTAATAAAAGTGGCACATTTCCACTCTTTCCTCCATATTTGTCTCCTCTCTGTTACTTTGCGGTGTGTTTGCAGGGGAAGTGCCTGTAGGAAGCAGGACGTTGGAGCAGACCAACAGCACAAAGTGCATGGTAATTATTATGTGACATGTACGCCACTCCCACGCTTCTTTTTGTTTGCAAATTCCTTTGGAACATCAAAGTCAGTTTTTTGGAGCAGAACTGAACAATTCATACATATTGTACTGCTCTGCACCAAAAATAGAACATTGCAGCAGTACATAAGTACAGAGACCCCTATATACCGCTATCTCAGTTAAGAGACTAGCTAGTATACAAAGGCATTTAGCAAAATGTAACAAACTTTCTGAAATGTCAAAGTTTTTCATGTTACTTGAATTCTCTTTGTTTAAAAGTAATTATAATTGAAAAGGGAATTATGGCTTAGAAAATGGTTCACTAAGGACATATCTCTGCTACAATCAACACATATAAATGTACTCAAAAAAAAATGTTATCATCCCCTTGCCTTACAAAAATGTAAATGCATATGTGCTAGATGGATTAAAGTACATATGATACTAATTTTTATGACACACCAAAATACTGATTGAAAAATTCACAAACAGACTGTATAATACACACTCATTGTTGATGACTACAAAAACATTACACCCCATAGAATGAAAGGATCAACTGAAAGACAATCCTTGTGCTAACAGCAAAAGCACAAATAGTTCCATACGACCTCTGTTTCAACATATACCTCACATGCTTCTCTAGTTAATAAAATTATTAAACAAACTTGACCTTTTACTAACTTGAGGATATAAGTGTCAATGCTCATATTCTTGCTCTGCATCTTTTCTTTACAGCATCACAACATACACTGGCACTTAGTAGCAACGATATCTAATGAGCACGTGAGATCCAAAGCAGTGATAAGAAACATCCACAAATCAATAACATGTCTGGTAAGCATTGGTTCCAAGTTTAACTCATACTAGCATATATATAATACTGATGGTGGAAGCCATAAGTATGCAATAGTCAAGGTATAACGGAGCCTTCTAATATAACCCCCCTTTTTTCAGAGGCTAAAAACTTTGAAATAATTAAACAATCTAAATGAAAATTGGTATACAAAGAGATCTTGGTAAGGTGATTTTAGCAAAGTTTTGGAAAATCAATTAATTCAATGCTGTGCTAGAGCAGTTTAAAAAATAGACTGGGATTCTTCTGAACTTTTTTCCAATTCCAGTACCTTTAGCCACCTAAAGACTGGCAGAAATGGTATCCATGAAACTTGGCCTGAGTGTGTTATGATTTACCTTACAAGTTATCAGAACAGATCTTGATGAGAGCTTCACCTATAGCAATCCCTTTTCTCATGCAACTGTTCACCAGTACTTGGTTGTCCCCAGGACTTAATCTCAAGTAGTGATAATTTAATGGGTGTAGAGTAGCACAGCAAAATAATAGACTGACCTGAGAGTACGACTTCAGGAACCATGACAGCTGGGATGGATGAGGCATCAATAGCATACTGATGTAAAGGGTATGAATGATGCAATAGACAGGAAGCTGTACCTAAGTTCAACGAGTACTACTCTTGGCAGTAGAGAGAACTGAGTAGTATAGTGTACTAATTGTAATTCCATACTTGGCCAATAATGCTGTGACAGTGTGGAGCTCAGAACAGGATCACAGAGATACTAGCATATGAACACTATGGGTCTGAGTCATTAAGGAAAACAAAGATTAGAAAAGAAGTAATTTTGCACCTGGTCAAAACCATGTTGCATTGGAGGGGGAGGTACATTTAAATTGTGGGGACAGATTTATAGTTGGGATAGGGCATGTCCTAGATCAACTTTTAATTTCAGTACAAAAAAAATAAAGTTATCAAGTATTTGTGTGCTACATGAAAAAACCATCCAGTATTTAACTTATGTGTAAAATAATAAACTAATTTGCACCCCTTGAATTGTAACATGATTTGTCCCGTAGAACATTTACTCCTTTTTTTGCCTTACTGTCCTTAATTACTCAGGCCCTACAACTGGCAAGTTCCTCTCAGGATGAAGTTAACAGAACATAGTCATAAATAAGTTATGCCTTTGTTCTGTTAACTTCATCCTGAGATAGACTTAACAAAACAAAGGCATTTTGAACTAGAGATGCTCACTGACCCCCGTGTTTTGGCTTTGGTTTTGGATCTGGATTACCATCGTGTTTTGGTTTTGCCAAACCGCCCTTGCGTGTTTTGGTTTTGGTTTTGTTTGGTTTTGTTTTGCTATTTTGTTTAAAAATCAATGTTTTTGGGCCTAAAATAACCAAATTTAGTGCTCCACCTGTTTCTTGGATAAGTAAGGTAATTCTACAGCTAATAAATTAGGAAGAAAACAGTTTAATCCCTGGTAGGCCGTCCTTAATTCTCCACACAAACCTGATTGTCTTCCTCTTCATCTTAGCCTATTGGCAATGCAGCCATCGTCTTTGGGTGTATATTACACCCTGCACTTACAGTTAAATATTTAAAGAAATGGACAAAGGCAGTTTGGTTTCTGTCTCTCTAGGCCCCCCTCCACTTGTAGAAAATACAAAAAATTTCAGCCGTTATAGACTGTACAATATAAATTGAAATGGACAAAGGCAGTTTGGTTTCTGTCTCTATAGCCCCCCCCCTCAACTTGTAGTTAAATAGAAAAAAAAGCAGCCTGCATAGACTGAACAATATAAAAAATAAATGGACCAAGGTAGTTTGGTGGCTGTCTATGACCCCCCCCGCCCGCCACTTGTAGTTGAATAGAAAAAAAGCAGCCTGCATAGACTGTAGAATAAGAGAATAAAAAGAAATGGACCAAGGTAGTTTGGTGTCTGTCTATGCCCAACCCCCTGCCTCCACTTGTAGTTGAATAGAAAAAAAGCAGCCTGCATAGACTGTAGAATTAGAATATAAAAAGAAATGGACCAAGGTAGTTTGGTGGCTGTCTATGCCCCCCCCCCCGCCTCCACTTGTAGTTGAATAAAAAAAAAGCAGCCTGCATAGACTGTAGAATTAGAATATAAAAAGAAATGGACCAAGGTAGTTTGGTGGCTGTCTATGCCTCCCCCCCCGCCCTCCACTTGTAGTTGAATAGAAAAAAAGCAGCCTGCATAGACTGTAGAATTAGAATATAAAAATAAATGGACCAAGGTAGTTTGGTGGCTGTCTATGACCCCCGCCCTCCACTTGTAGTTGAATAGAAAAAAAGCAGCCTGCATAGACTGTAGAATTAGAATATAAAAATAAATGGACCAAGGTAGTTTGGTGGCTATCCATGCCCCCCCCCCCGCCTCCACTTGTAGTTGAATAGAAAAAAAAAAGCCTGCATAAACTGTAGAATTAGAGAATAAAAAGAAATAGACCAAGGTAGTTTGGTGGCTGTATATGACCCCCCCCCCCCACCCTCCACTTGTAGTTGAATAGAAAAAAAGCAGCCTGCATAGACTGTAGAATTAGAATATAAAAATAAATGGACCAAGGTAGTTTGGTGGCTGTCTATGACCCCCCCCCCCCGTCCTCTACTTGTAGTTGAATAAAAAAAAGCAGCCTGCATAGACTGTAGAATTAGAATATAAAAATAAATGGACCAAGGTAGTTTGGTAGCTGTCTATGCCCCCCCCCCGCCTCCACTTGTAGTTGAATAGAAAAAAAAGCCTGCATAGACTGTAGAATTAGAGAATAAAAAGAAATAGACCAAGGTAGTTTGGTGGCTGTATATGACCCCCCCCCCCTCCACTTGTAGTTGAATAGAAAAAAAGCAGCCTGCATAGACTGTAGAATTAGAATATAAAAATAAATGGACCAAGGTAGTTTGGTGGCTGTGTATGACCCCCCCCCTGCCCTCCACTTGTAGTTGAATAAAAAAAAGCAGCCTGCATAGACTGTAGAATTAGAATATAAAAAGAAATGGACCAAGGTAGTTTGGTAGCTGTCTATGCCCCCCCCCCCGCCTCCCCTTGTAGTTGAATAGAAAAAAAGAAGCCTGCACAGACTGTAGAATTAGAATATAAAAATAAATGGACCAAGGTAGTTTGGTGGCTGTTTTTGACCCCCCCCCCCCCTGCCCTCCACTTGTAGTTGAATAGAAAAAAAGCAGCCTGCATAGACTGTAGAATTAGAATATAAAAATAAATGGACCAAGGTAGTTTGGTGGCTTGACCCCCCACCCCCCCGCCCTCCACTTGTAGTGGAACAGAGAAAAGCAGCCTGCATAGACTGTACAATTATATTATAAAAATTAATGGACAAAGGCAGTTTGGTATCTGTCTGCATCAGACCCCCTCTCCACTAGGAGTAAAATAGAAAACTATTCAGCCATTATAGAGTCTAGAATATAAATAGAAATTGAGAAAGGCAACTTGGTATCTGTCTGCATCATAATCATAAACATCATCATTAGTGCCCTCGTCGCCTACACAAATCTCCCCCTCATCCTCTTCTAATTCCAAAGTGGCATCCTCAATTGTTGTATCACCGGCTACACTCGGGCTGTTAAGGCACACATCAGCAGAACTGCTGAAAGGAACCTTCTTTATGGGTACACAGTCACTAACAGAATGCTCACAATTAGACATACCACTGTTGGATGGACTATCCACAGGGATTGTTGTGATTTCTGATTCAGAGCATACATTATCCTCTAATGCCTTACTGTTTTCTTGCAGCTCGGCTTTGACGCATAACAGTAGTTGTGCACCACTTTTAGACTCAAAATTATTTGGTCTTGTTTGGTCACGAGTGACCGTACAAGAAGAAGGCTCGGTAACATTTTTGGATCTGCCACCAATAGAGGAAGGCGAAGGCTTCATTCTTTCTATGCCACTGTGTGTGTAGAATGGCATGTTGGCAATTTTTTTTTTTATCGGCAGTTAACTTTTCCTCAGTTACACTTCTTTTTCGCTTCATTTTTTGGTGTGTGTTTTTTTCCCTGATTTAAAAAGACTATGTACTTTGACATCGCCTTTCCCAGATGACGTACTGGGAACACTACCATCAGGATTGGTGACAGAACCGGGTTGCTGATTCTGCTCATATGTGGACTGCTTTTAATCCATTTTAATGAGGCTAAAGCACTTCTAGTGCCAGAATTGTATTAGATAGATACTGCTGACAAAAATGAATTTTGACAACCAGAAAAATTACTGTAAAACACTGGGGAATATGGGACACCCCAAAGCACTTGTAGTGCTAAATATTGTTTTAGATACTGCTGACAAATATAACTTTTGACAGCCAGAAAAATTAGGGTTTCACACTGGGGAATATGGGAGACCCCAAAAGCATTTGTAGTGCAAAATATTGTTTTAGATACTGCTGACAAATATGACTTTTGACAGCCAGAAAAAATACTGTAAAACACTGGGGAATATGGGACACCCCAAAAGCACTTGTAGTGCCAGAAATTTAAAGAAAACTCCTCCTCTATCCTCCTCTTACTGCTGTAACAATTGGTATTAATATTAGAATTGTATAGAATAGAAACAATAATGTGTCCAATTATTGCTCTGTCCCTGCGCTGATATAGCCTGTGACCTAACCCTGCTCTCTCCCTCTGTCAAATGGCGATGGATTGCTGTGGAGGCGGGTATTTATGCTTTTCAAGTCTTGCGAGAACCGAGCTCACAAATACGAATACGTCACAATGATGTTTTGCCTCGATTTTGATTCCGAATGGGCGGGAGAGTACCGAACCTGCTCGGCTCGGTACTCGAATAGGCGAAATTCGGATGGATTCGGATCTCGGGGAACCGAGCCCGCCCATCTCTATTTTGAACATACTTTTCTCTTAGAACTAAACACTTTTAATGTAGTAATGTTTAAAAACATATTTATAAAATTAATAAAATAGTGTTTAGTAATGCATGCAAAAAACAACTTGAATAAGTTATATGTAATGTATAAAGTTGTCTATGTGTGTATGTGGCTTTTTTGAGTACTTTATTTAAGAAAAAAAATTAACAAACTTAACATATGGTTCCATTGTGCATGTGCATGCAGGCAAGCTCACTCATTCATGAGCACAACTATGGCAACTGGCCGGAGAAGTAGTATGTTAACTCTTAATGCTCCAGGCAAGTTTCACCAGGGCAGCTGCATTTGCAATAGTTTCTTGAGAAATTTAGACAAAAAGTAATTTTTTTTCTTGCAATGATAAGAGGCAATGAAAAATTATACTTATCACGGAGGTGGCGAAATTAATAATATATTGGCTGTTAAGAACTGTATGATTTAATTTAGAGTAATACATACTGGCATTGGTAATCACATAAAAGCATATGGTATATATAACATATACATTTGCAAAATATGACAGATCAGAACGTATTATTATTATTAATAAAAATAATAATAATTATTATATTAAATTGTTTATGTGATCAGTATAATTATTTTCCTGTCATTGTTTTCACTGTTTACTTACGGCAGCTACACTTAGCACATGGATAATAAAATTACATGTACTGTGTGTTTGTTTCAATGCAATATTTTAAAACAGACATAACTAAACCTCCCTTATAATTCTAAAGCAATTGTCCTATGGTCTTATCTATCTTGACTTGCCTGCTGAAGCAAATAGCAAAACCCTGTTCCCCTAAAGCAAATTATTTCTATTTTAATCTGTTGAATATAATATAAATTAGTTGTCTATTTTATGATATACTAATGAGAAATGATAAAAAGTGTACAATGCTGCTTACCTGTAGACAGAACTATGTATACATAGCAAATGCTCTCCAACTGAACAGGACCATAGTCTGTCAGCAGAAAGGATGGTATTATAGTTTTATAACTAAATTTGGGGAGGGATTAGAATAATACATGGCAAAATTATTTGGCAAATATATTTAACATACTTACCATTCCTCACTCTGACAGGTTGAGTACATGTACCTTTCTCTAAATCTGTTTTCCTACTACTTGAAGTCATGAGATCAGTTACACAATATAATTCATTACATGGTTATGCAATACAAAATAGTATTACATGAGCAAGTTATTTGTCGAATGAAATAAGTAAAGGGTGGATGAAGAGTTTATATTTAGAAACTATAGAACATTTTGGCACTGCACTATTAAGGGCTCATTTAAAATTGGATGTATATGCATTCAGAACGTATGCAAAGAAAGGTCACACACCGGACCCACCGATCGCTCAGTCGGGTCCAGGTGCATTTACCTGTGTTCCCTCATGCCGGTCCTTTTCGGCGTTCAAACGCCACAGCTGCTTTGAGCAGCCGCCATCTTTGATCTGGGTCTGCGCACGTCCCTCTAAGATATCCCATCTCCTTGGCTAGTGCCCTCTGATGGCCAGACTATTTAAAGCACCTTTTTTATATAAAAAAAACTTTTTAAGATCCAACAGCGCTCCACTTATAACTGCTGCCTAATTAGTTACAATTTAGGATATACACTAATACCAATAGACAAACAAAAATTACTTCTAGCAATATGAAACCCTTTGAGCACTGTTACAATATCTTTACAGATTCATAATTATGATAAAGGAGGGCACAGTGTGGTGAGAGGAACAGTAATGAGGGGCCACAGCATGATGCAGTGTAATGATAAAGGAGGGCACAGTGTGATGAGAGGGACAGTAATGAGGGGCCGCAGTGTGATGCATTGTAATGAGAAAGGAGAGCACAGTGTGATGAGAGGGACAATAATGAGGGGCCGCATGGTGATGCAGGAGGAGCAGCATGATGTGCAGCGGCACATAGTTTACCCTTCTACTTAACTATATGAGTATATGCTATGCTAAAAAATTATAGTGCTATGTATTGTTTCAGGGAGGGGGTGGGGGCCAAACCAATATCTTGCCTAGGGCTCCATGAGGTCTAAATCCGGCTCTGCACGGAAGTACAGTTATGCTAAGAAGCAAGTGGTTGGATCAGTATAGGTGTAGCGGTCTGCGGGCAGGAGTACACGGAGATCCAGGTATGCTAGGAAGCTAGGTGACTGGGTCAGAAAGGGTGTAATGGTCTGCGGGCAGGAGTACACAAAGGTCCATACGATGAATATTAAGCTCAGTGGTCGCAATGGAAATTTAGAAGTGGTGGTATGAAAAATGTAATGGGAATGTAAACAAGTGAATGGAATTTTATTATTTTACAATGAAGGCAGTATGAGAAGTAGCGGTATATCCTACTACCATATACACCCCACTTCCACCCCAGCTTACCTTTCAATTCACACAAATTGTACCTTATCTTTAACTAAACTTAGGTATTAATCATAATTAACATGTCAAGAAACTGCAGTTCAGGGTTAGCAAGTCCAGTAATAAAAAAGCATCAGTCTCCTATTACTACCACAAAATATATACAATTGATTGTTATGGCGCTCCACTAAGAATGCAGCCTGTTACATGTATTGGAGAGTCCACTTCCCTCCAAACCAATGAACACAAAACAAATATAAAATGAACACGTACTCTTTGCGCTCGCTCTTAAACACATGAGATGAAGTTATACTCCCCTCGAATTATATCATGATGGAATTCTTAAAAAAAAAAATCATCATGTTTTGATCCTTCTCATTGTATGAATCTGAAATGCAAACTCATACAACAAAGAGAATAATAGTGTAGTATGTCTCAAAAAGTGCAGAATTTCCAAAAGCCAAATAGTCCCAGAGAGTTCTTTTCTTTTTTCACTGTGTTATTAAAGATTGGAAAAACCAATAGTTCCTGTGCTCCTCACAACATAATGTCCCCCAAAGGAATTATGCTTACAAGATTTCCAAAGGTATTCAGCACTTCAAATGATCCATAACTTCCTCCCTTGGACTCAGCCACACAAGACTCCTCAGTCCATAGAAACAAGGAACATGAAAAAGAGTATCTAGTGTATTATCATTTATTACCGCATCAATTACATAAAAGAATCTTCCAGCAAATGGACATCGATAAACATATACCAAATTTAAAACATAAACACTGGTAATGATAATACTCGTACCAGACTTCTCTGAAAAAGTAGCACCTGAGGGTCTATGAATCGGGATGTAGAAATGATCCAGCTCCCATCTGAATAACCAATGCATTTAGACTCAAGACAAGAGTCTTTTTCAAGGTTAACTAAAAGCTAAATGAAGCCTCTTTTTATACTCACTGAAAATTTCAAACGAGGTTCAGATAAAACTTCTTGAAATTGAGGCTTGGATAGCACAAAACCCATCAATTACATCTAGTAAGATGGAAATAGTAAAATAAAGAATGATAAAAACATGTTATATATATATATATAAGAGTCATTTATTGATGGTTATTGTTTATCTTCATTATTCTCTTTACTTTCTAATCTTTTTTTCTTTTCTTTCCTTGTTCTTCAAATTTTCATAATGATCTCCAGTATAGAACAAAAGAAATAGAATCATATCACAGTCAAATTATATCCACAGGTTTGTCAAATGGAAAACAATTTCTTTTTTAATAATGTGGAATCTCATATAGACAATTCCCCTATTATATCATATTTCCCAAAAAAGGATAATACTACATTGCTGATATAAATTATCTTCAGGTATGCAAAAAGGGTTATACAGATCTGTGTTCCAAAAACTCAAGTGGCATGAATACTCCATATGCATTACCAGCCTGAAAGTATTTATCACATAAACCACTTTAGTTCACACTCTATGTTTAAACCTCTCAGGCTCAAAGTTTTTAATAGAAAAATCCATTTAATTTCTGCCCTGGACAAAGAGCCTGCAATATCCCTATTTTTCCAGCTCCTTTCAAACATCTGTATGCCACAGAATGGTTTAATGTCCTCTGGTTTATACACATGATGAATCTTGAAATGGTTAGATACTGAATGGGTCTCTAAACCTCTACGTATATTGTATATGTGTTCACGTAGTCTGATCTTCAGAGGGCGTGTAGTTTTCCCAAGTTAAAATTTTCCACACTTACATTCCATGATATAAATCACATTGCTAGTATGGCACGTGATGAGCTGATTAATCTCAATGTTATGTCCATTAACCTCCAAATGAATAATCTTACTTGTCTTAGATCTTATGGTTTTACATGCCATACACATTCCACATCTGTGAAAACCTATAGTCCGAATGGATTTTCTCAACTCCTCCGGTAATGTGCTCCTTACTAATTTATCTTTGAGGTTCAGAGCTTTTCTATATATGAATACTGTTTTTTCAGGTATCAAATTACCTATCATGTTATCTTTTTGTAAAATTTCCCAATATTTTCCAAAAACGTTCTCAATAGTTTTGAAATTGTTGCTATATTGGGATATAAATGCCCAATCATATTTTTGGCATCAAGCGATTTGTTGTTTCTTTTTGGAGATTATCAAACTTCGATATATGCGTTTTTATACATTGAACATTTTATGTTTATTCGTTTTTACTATAATATGCTCTGATGTTTTTGTGTATGAAGGAAATATTATCGTCTTGAGGAAATATAGATGGGCAACAGTGTTAGGTTGACATATGTATACATCCCATCATTAAGTGGTCATGCTTACGTGGTTCGTTAGATGTCCATATGCGGCAGATAGCTTGTTAATAAAGTTTGTTTGAACTTCCATCTATCTGGAGATGCGGAAGGACGTTTGCTATTCAAGCCTCAATTTCGAGATGGATGAAGTTTTATCGGAACCTCGTTTGAAAATTTCAGTGGAACCGGCAGGGTTAAATCACCGGCACTATTCAGTTCCTGTCTGGTCTCCTCTGCTAGTTTATCACCACCTGTATCTGTCCTTTTATCTACATGCAAAGGAACATAATCAGACCGCCCAGCTTTGTGTACGTAGTCACCAGCCTAACTCCAGAGACACAACCCTGTCTGGGTATGGACAGATCCTCAGGGGTGACATCTACATATTATTTTGTGGTTTAAGCTATAAACGGCATGCAATGTTAATATGTAACCACTTTTATTAATTTTGAATTGAATGGTCTGTACTACGCATACAAAATAAACTGAGGATATACGGAAGAGATTTTGTCCTTTAATTATTCCTGAAAAACTTCTGTAACATTAATTGGAGGTCCCACCGCAATTCTATCCATAATTCTGGCTACTGGAAACAGGAGGGATTGGCTGTTGCATAATTGGATGAGGAAAAAGTGCTCCAAGGTAAGAAATTTCTCTTACTCTCCTCCAGTTGTTTAACTGCTCCTGTGTCTGTATCTCACATAAGTCTCTTCATTATACTAAAATCCAGAGTGCTAAAAAGAAGATATTATAGGTTGTATACTTTGCATCTTTTCACATATGGTGTGACTGTATGGTAAGTGTGTGAGCGTTTGGTAGACTCTTTACAGCGAGTGATTCTTGTTAGGGTCAAAGGAGAGGTGAAACTCCAGTAACTCCTCTGATTTGAGAAAAGCAGAGGCCATTAGGCAGCAGACAATGATTCACTTATATGAGAAGAAATGATAATGACTCACAATGTGGGGGAGATCCTTGCCAGGAGAGAAACACAATCTGATTTTACCTTACATCTGCCCAGGGAACTTAAAAGTATGGAAATGAGAGTGTACAGTATTTGGGAAAGAGGAATGCAAAATGTCCAGGTATTCCTTTGACAGGTACCTTTGATAGAAATTTGTTGAAAGAGTTAAAGAGACATGTGGGTAAGACAGCACCTGAAAGATGAGCATATAGTCAATGAGTTATGGAGGCAAACAGCAGTGCTCCACCTACATATGTAGAAGAGACCATGGCATTAAAGACTAAGGGTATGTGATAGGATGGACCCCCCATGCCACCCTGTCTGTTGCTGCTGAGAACAGACTGGGATTACTTTGCCACCATTTTCTTTCATTATCCCAATTGCGCCCACTCACCACACTAAGAGGAGCTTACAAATGTTGCCACCACTGGACTCCTTACCGGTATGCAGAACCGGGTTCCTTCTGGGTAACTGATGCTGCGAGTGCACCCCGTTCAGGGGCACACGCAGGATTGCCAGGGGGGGGGTTTCCCACCCTGACCAAAAAAAAAACAACAAAAAACAAAACACGCGAAAGAGCTGTATGCGCAGCAGCTCCGTTTCGGCAGCGCTGTCCTATACAGCAGCTGCGGCGCTGTCAAAGAAGCGTCCGCGGCGGTGCTGTATACAATACAGCACCGCCGCGGATGCTTCTTTGACAGCGCTGCGGCTGCTGTACAGTACAGTGCCGCTATGGTGGGCACTTAGTTAGCGCAGGGGGGGTTTCTGGAGACTCAGAAACCCCCCTGCGTGCGCCACTGCCGTTACATGTGTACCTGGGCTGGTACTCCTAACCTCTTCCTATGAATCAGGGTTGCTGTGGATGGATCCCCCCTGGCCTATCACACTGGCCAGAGCTGCTGGGTTGCGGGCAGAGCGGTGGTACTGGATACTGAGTCCAAACCTCAGAAACAGCCAGGAAAGGATTAGATTTTGGGTGTAATCTGTAGGCCACAGGATTTTCAGTAGGGAAGACGTTTTCAAGCAGGTCTTTGAAGCAAGTGATGTTTATGTGCAGTCACGCTGGTTGAAGGTACCAGTGATCAGGTCAAATGGAACCAGAAGAACAATTTCCAATAAAAGTCAGTGCTTTTATAAAGATTTGGACACAGCCACAAAGGGTAAGGCAGCCCATTTGAGGTTTGAGTTATTTTTAGAATCAGGATGCAATTTGTTTACCCAAACATGGATTTACATGCAATGCAAAGCTAACAATATTTACACTTATCTGTGATATCCTAAAACTTGCTGTGATTTCATGCATCTTATTTTTAGACACAGGAAATCTAGTAGCATGTCCAATTAAAACTTCCTGTGCCTTTAGGTGCTGGACCCTCACACATCAAAAGAACTAATTAACATGAGATTAACATGGGACCTTTCTTCAGACAGTCGCAGAATACACATTCCCAAAGAAAGTCCCAAAACCCCAAACAAGTCATTCCCCCACATCACAATACACAAAAGACTTCCTCCACAAAGGTTTATTGTAAAACATAAGTGCATTTGCAATTATAGAAATAAGCGCCCTGCGCTATTTCCTTTACAGAAATTTACACCATAAGTTTCTTATAAGTGATCCAGTCACAGGCTATATTTACTAAAGTGAGGGTTTGAAAAAGTGGAGATGTTGCCTATAGAAACCAATCAGATTTTAGTTATCATTTGTTTAGGACATTATACAAAAATGAGTGCTAGAATCTGATTGGTTGCTATAGGTAACATCTCCGCTTTTTCAAACCTGCAGATCAGTAAATATACCCCTTAAGGTCCAGACTGTGAAAGAAGCTATGATATACATGAAGATAATTTAAATGCCCAAACACAAAATAAAGCTATCACAGCACAAAATAAATTAGTGAATGTTCAGTTGAAATCTGCCTTTGTGGTTACTCAAAATGTGCAGGGTTTCAAACTGAAGTTTGATAAATCTGCAAATACTTGCTATAATTGTCCGGGAAAGGGTCATTTCTTAAGAGAAGGTACAAAACCTAAAAGGAAAAAGATAAAGAAACACAATGACTACTTAACGCCACACCTGTATAGCAAATGCTAGTTATTCAGTGTAACGCTCAAGAACCTACAGTTATTTTTATTGTACAGAGTAAAGTGCAACCCATTCTAGTAGTAGACAGAGGTGCTTCAAGATTCTTAATATCAGGAACACAAAAATACCCATTAACGGAAAATGTAATTCATGCTGTTGGTGTGGCTAACAAAGTAATATCTTAAAAAGAAACACAGAAATTGCCTGTCACAATGGGGAGCAAGTGAGCACTCCTCAGATGTTGTGAAAAAATTTTATGTTTGTCTGAAGTTGGCAAGTGTTAAGTGTCTTTATGATAAATGTTTTAAAAGCATGTATATTTGAAAAGGGAAATTTATTTTGTCAATCATTCGAGAGTAATTAAAATGTCTCCGGAGTTGAAAGGACACATTGAATCTGATATTTATATATTTAATTCAATTTACTTTCATTTTTAAGCATGCTGGGACTTGTTGTACCACAGCTGTATGCTGTGGGAAATTAGCCCATATCATTCTCTGTTGGTGCTTTTATTTCACAGTAGTTATAAAAGAGTAAAGGGTAATGTTGTTTTGTATTTTCTATACACTAGTGTAAACAGGGAGATGTAATTGCTAGTCTTCTATATTTGTGTGAGTGTAAGTTAATACATTTATGAAAACTAATCTGAAAGGTTTTTGTAATTTGACCTTTGATACAATGCTGGGATTCTAGTTTTTTTTCTTCAGTGAGACACGGGGTGTGTATTTTGTTATTCTGTATTTGCAATATTTTGCTGTTAATTTATGTTTTGAATTTTTCCCATATTCTTATACATACAGTATAAAGAGCCAAGATGTAGTTGCTATTGCTTGTAGTGGTGTGCAGTATACTTGGGCCAGACTTTGTCAAGGATTCATCTATACTATAGATACTATGGGCTAGATTTACTAAGCTGCGGGTTTGAAAAAGTGGGGATGTTGCCTATAGCAACCAATCAGATTCTAGCTTTCATTTATTTAGTACTTTCTACAAAATGACAGCTGAAATCTGATTGGTTGCTATAGGCAACATCCCCACTTTTTCAAACCCGCAGCTTACTAAATCTAGCCCTCTGTATCTATTCTATTTTAGACAAAATCTAATTGATAATATTGCTTCTTTTTCTTCCAAAGGTGGTTAAATCCTGATTCAGTGTGATGAATTTGTTTTCTCACTCGAGTTTGAAATTTTTATTTTAGAAACTTAAGAACTGCCCCATACTAATACATAAAATATATGACACTGTGTCTCACCAGGCCACAGATACCTCATTGCATTGGAGACAGTGGATACAATTTTTTTCCAAATAGCAACCCCAAATAAAAGTCACAGCCTCTGAACCACTTGTTTACACTGCAGAGACACAAGTCCTAGACACAAGAAACATGGAAATGATCCATGACCAATAGCACACTAAAATGCTCAGCTAGACCCATTTGCAAAGCGTTTTCTATTATTTTTAAAGCGATTGCAGCCCCAGTACTCATGGTTGACAAATCATGCAGACATGGTATTGGGGTGTCCCTTAAAAGTGCATGTACCCCAAAAACATAAAACTAATACATTGCATGTTTTGAATGTTTTCAATCTCACTTCTTTATTACCCATAAATGAAACTGATCAGTTTCAGAGCGAGGAGTGGGGAGATAGTGTTATTAGAACTGAAATTTTGCTTGATTTAAGTAAAATGCCACTTTAAAACCCTGAATTAAATTATTATGTGGATGCCAGCTGTCATAAGAAAACAGAAACAGGTGTGTAATATAGTCAGGTTATTTTGTAGTGGATGATGTTCAAACTGTACACTTAAAGCATAAACAAAATCATGCCCGCTAGCAAAAAAGTGTTTTGCGTTTGTCTTGATCTAGGACGGCGGTTCCCACAGTGTGCACCGCGGCTCCCAGGGGTGCCGCGGCGCTGTCACTGGGGTGCCGCGGGCCAGACATAGAAAAAAAAAAAAAAGAACACATAAACTTACCAATCCGCCGGGCGCCGGGACCCAGCAGCCTCCTGCCCGTGGCAGAGGAGTGACAGGGATCGTGGCAGCGGAGGGCGACAGCGGGGCAGAGTGAGAGTGACAGCGGGGCAGAGTGAGAGTGACAGCAGGGGCAGAGTGAGAGTGACAGTGGGGCAGAGTGAGTGACAGCGGGGGCAGAGTGAGAGTGACAGCAGGGGCAGACTGAGAGTGACAGCAGGGGCAGAGTGAGAGTGACAGCGGGGCAGAGTGAAAGTGACAGCAGGGGCAGAGTGAGAGTGACAGCAGGGGCAGAGTGAGAGTGACAGCAGGGGCAGAGTGAGAGTGACAGCGGGGCAGAGTGAGTGTGACAGAAGGGGCAGAGTGAGAGTGACAGCGTGAGAGGGGCAGTGGAGGGGGAGACAGCGTGAGAGGGGCAGTGGAGGGGGACACAGCGTGAGAGGGCAGAGGAGGGGAGACAGCGTGACAGAGGGCAGAGTGTCTGGATGCAGAGGGGGCATTTTTGCATACAACTAAATAAGTATTTCTGTCCTGACCTAAATACTTATTACAATTTTTGGACCCAACTACTTCTAAAACAGGACTGCTCAGTAATTATTTTGGAGGGGTGCCTTGAAAAGATTTGGAGACTCTAAGGGTGCCGCGAACTGCAAAAGTTTGGGAACCACTGATCTAGGATATTTTGATTGCTCATGCTGAAGCAGTAAAAGAGTTATTAGTAGCAATACAGTAGCCATCACAAATTGTTATTAAATGTCAAGCACATATGACATCATGAAGTTACCAAAGGTAACCACAGAGCAGACATAGCGGCCAAATCAGAGGCACAGATGCAATTTAGGACAGAACAAAAATGTACCATACAAAATGTTGTTTGCTTATCTGATGAACAAACATTAAATGATATGCAAAAAGTTTGTGATTCACAGGAAAAGACCAAGATTATGATGTAAGATTTCACGTGGCGCAAAAAATAAGGTAAACCGGTCGCCCCAAATCACTCTTGCCCGCATTGGCACAAATGTCACATGGATTGGCCCAGGTAAGATAGCCATGATTGATCTGATTCAGACACACTGGTATGCACTTGGATTTACACCAGTATCAGCCAAATACTGTGCTTTTTGCATTATCTGCTTGAAGAGCAATGCAGGTAGACAAGTAAAAACAATACCTTCACATCTTCCACAAACAGAGAGTCCTTCCCTTGTACATGAATTTGTCATGCACGTATGAAATTCTATATGTTAGATTTTCACAGGATGTGTGTTTAAGAAAATGTGTGAACAAATAGGATTTACCCAGCAAATACATATGCCACAATCATCCCCAGTTGACTGGAAAGGTAGAAAGGTATAATGGGACAATTGAAAACAAATTTTGAACATTTGCACATATGAGTTTTTATTTGAGAGGCAGCCTAATGTTGTTTTTGCTCCCACATATTAAAAAGTGTAACAAATGATCTAACAGTGAGCTATTTGATTTAATTCAGCAACCAGATAAAGAAGATTGAAGCATCTGCGATAGGCACACAAACTCAACTTGTGGACAGACCTTGTCAAAATTTGCAGCCAGCTGTTAAAATCAAGGAGAAATCTACATGGATTCATGCTTCTCATTGTAAGAAGATATATTACCTAAAATAATTTCTGTTGCTTAATTCATTTAGGAAGAAACGCACCTCATTTACAAAAGAGAAAGTGGAAACCAGAAAAGGAGAAGTCGTCAAGGACAAAATTCTGGACGTTCTAGCAGCAGATTCTGGGGTCAAGCCAAGCAGTAAAGTAAAAGTCATCATAGACAGATTCTAAGCATCTGACAAACAGAGTCTGAGCACCAGCACTCTCAAAAGCGCACAGCCAGCGCACTCCAAAGTCAACAAGTGGGTGAATATTTGAATAATTTACTACAGACATAGCAACGATGTAGCACCCACCAACTACAGAAGCTCTGATTTAACTGGTCAAAAAGACCTAAGGAAGAGTTCTGTGAAGAAACGACCTGAGAAGATGGCTCATCGTAATAGACTGTCGAAAGCTAGATAGTTGGAATGGTCTTGATCTCTGTTTGAGTGACAGCTACCCCCAGAGTAGTGCGTAGTCTAACAGAGCAGAGGTATTCACCAGGGATTCCTGAAAGGGAATATGGTCTTAGCTGCTCTCAACCGCAGATTGCGGTTCTCTAGGGGGCTCAGAGCAGATAATGCAGAGAACCACGAAGAAACTGTAAGGCAGAATGAAATGTAGCCTCAGGTGTATGGAGTTCCAGAACAGGACGGATGCTGTGCGATGATCAGCAGTATAGCCACGAATCTCGATAATAGTATAGGCTGAGCAGGTAGTACTGTGAAGCGATGAGCTGTCGGACTTAGAAAAACCGATGTATACACTAGTGTAAAAATTCAGGAACAGGACAGATGCTGAGCGATGCAGTATAGACACTGGGCTTAAGAGCGGAACAAGCTGAACAGGTATAGCTGTGAAGCGATGCACTGCACTGAGATCCACACAGGTGCTATAACTCTGGAACAAGACCGATGATGAGTGAAGCTGCAGCCGATGAACGAACGGCCAAACTCGCGAAGACAGGAAAAAAGATAAGTATTCTCCCTGTGTTTGCGCGGGTTTCCTCCAGGTACTCCGGTTTCCTCCCACACTCCAAAAACATACTAGTAGGTTAATTGGCTGCTATCAAAAAATTGACCCTTGTCTCTCTCTCCCTCTCTGTCTGTGTGTGTGTATGTTAGGGAACTTAGACTGTAAGCTCCAATGGAGCAGGGACTGATGTGAGTGAGTTCTCTGTACAGAGCTGCGGAATCAGTGGCGCTATATATATAAATGGTAATGATGATGATGAAGTATTTGCATGGACAGGAGTCTGAAGAGATGCTGTCTATCAGGTAGGGAGATCTGATGATCTGACACCCATAGAAAGGAGGAGGACCTTTATAAAGGGAACTGGCTGGTGATCCTCCTATCACCATGGAACATAGGTTATTAAAGGTTCCCGGGGTTGTGCATGTGCAGAATACTTGGCAAGATGGCGTCCGAGGATAGAGGAACACCAGGCTGTACAACAGACAGGAGTAACCACGGGAAACCCATGTATACAAGGATCAGAGTGGAACTAAGCCGTTGAGATTCGTGATACTGTGTTAAAGTAGTGTCTTTAAATTATTAAATTAAATTATGTCTTTTATGCTACAATTGCTGGGACACTATTTATAGCCATTGATGCTTCAGTTATAAAAATGCATAGCAAGCAAACAAATATCGCAAGTGTTGAGGAAGATACTGAGAAAATACAAAGTCCCAAATAAAGAATGTTAGGAAGGAATAGTTCTTCAGAGAAAGGACAGGAAATGAATGTGCATGTTGATAAATGCCTTGTTGAGATGTGCATTTGTAAGTATTGTGTACCAGTCTCCAAATGAAAGTGTAATGAAAGTGTATCAAATGGTATGAGTCAGTGTTAGACATGTATAGTAAGATCATTCAAAGAGTCAATGCTAGTGATTGTTCAGTATGCACACAATTGGCAAGTACTACATCAGGCATACCTCTGGTGGCAAATGTTCATGACAGCTTTAGGTTTTGTGTATAATGGTTATAGAGCACTCCCTTTGCAAAAAGTCTTATACTGTATTTGCGGTGATAAAGCTTACTCTTGGGTTCCTTGGGGTGCCAATGGGCACTGTGCTTGTCATATGTGTTACCTTTTGCTAGAGTTACTGAAGAGTTGGGAGAAAATCCTATAAATATGCGCATAAATTATCATCATCATCATCATCATTTATTTATATAGCGCCAATATATTCTGTGGCGCTTTAAAATTGGGGACAAACATAGTAAACTAATAAACAAAAACTGGGTAAAACAGACAAAGAGGTGAGAAGGCCCTTCTCGCAAGCTTACAATCTATGGGACAATGGAAGTTTGACACATGAGACTAAGGATAAGTCTACATTTTGTATTTCGGCCCAGCCAGGCTGCAAAGGTAAAAGTGACTCATAGGCTAGATGATCCTGTAACACAACAATGTTGATAAGGGTGTAGTTGTCTTGTGTGAAATTGTGTAACGGGGGGTAATAGGGTAAGGTAGTGAGGTTAAGAGGGTGGTTGAGGAATATTATAAGCTTGTCTGAAGAGGAAGGTTTTCAGAGAACGCTTGAAAGTTTGTAGACCACAGGAGAGTCTTATTGTGCAAGGTAGAGAATTCCATAGAGTGGGTGCAGCCCGAAAAAAGTCCTGTAACCGGGAATGGGAGGATGTAATGAGGGTGGATGAAAGATGCAGATCTTGTGCAGAACGGAGTTTCCGAGTTGGGAAATATTTTGAGACAAGAGAGGAGATGTATGTTGGTGCAGCTTTGTTGATGGCCTTGTAGGTTAGTAAAAGTATTTTATATTGGATTCGGTAGAAAACAGACAGCCAGTGTAGAGACATACAAAGTGATTGAACAGAGGACTAACGATTTGCAAGGAAAATCAGTCTTGCCGCAGCGTGCAAAATAGATTGTAGGGGTTTGAGTCTGTTTTGGGGAAGACCAGTAAGGAGGGAATTGCAATAGTCAATGCGGGAGATGATAAGTGCATGAATTAAGGTTTTTGCAGTGTCTTGCATGAGATATGTGTGAATTCTGTAAATGTTCTTTAGATGTATATAACATGATTTAGATATAGAGTCAATGTAGGGAACAAAGGATAGGTGTGAGTCAAGGATTATACCTAGGCAGTGTGCTTGTGGGGTGGGATTTTTGGTCATATTATCAACAGAGATAGAAATGTCAGGTATGCTCTTGTTGGTGGGTGGAAATATTATTAACTCTGTTTTAGAATGATTAAGTTTGAGTTGGCGAGAGGATATCCAAGATGATATGGCAGAAAGACAGTCAGTTACATGGGACAACACAGATGTCGAGATATCAGGAGAGGATAGATAAATATGGGTATCATCCGCATAGAGATGATATTGAAATCCAAAGGAACTTATTAGATTTCCAAGAGAAGCGGTTTAGATAGAGAACAGCAGAGGACCTAGCACCGAGCCTTGCGGTACTCCAACTGATAAAAGGAAGCGGAGCAGAGGTGGCCCCAGAGAAATTAACATTGAAAGAGCGATTAGAAAGGTAGGATGAGAACCAGGATAGAACAGTGTCTTGAAGACCTAAATCATGCAATGGTTTCTGCAGTGATGACTTATTTAACCCACAGAGAAAATAGAGAAAGTGTTCAGGTTCAGTGATGGAGGAAGAACTGCTGCAATTTTGTTTCCTTATTTCACCATTTATAAAAAAAAACAAAAAAAAAAAAACCTTAATAAAAATAATAATTTTGATGTTACATGGTAGATGAAATAGTTGTGGCAATAAATCAGAGAATAGAAAAGATGTCCCAGATTAGGAAGGTTGTATTGTAGAATAGGATGGAATTGGAACATGTGTTGGCTTCAGAAGGAGAAACTTGTGCTTTGGTGAGACAGGAGTGTTGCACTTATGTAAAGGACAATAAGGCAGAAGTACATGAACAATTTTTAAAAGTACAAGAGATGCCGGAGAAATTGAAGGAATTTGGAATAAAGGGATGGAATCCTTTTAGTCTGCTAAATAGAGGACTTTCTTCAATGCTGAGTGGAGTCTTTTAGCACGTTGTCATAGGACTAGTGTTTTTGAATGTTGTTTATGTTTGTTTTAGATGTCTTCCTCAATGTTGTTTAGGGATAGGGAAAGTGTTGAAGAAAAAGAAAGAGCCTGATGAAAATGATCAGGGAGAGTATGTAGGACTGCATATTGTAGTGGCTGAAGGAAAGGATAATAATCAGACTCACAGGAAAAAGGAATGTGATCCTCTTTATGATGATGATGTTATTTCACAGGCAAAATAAAGAAGGAAAAAAGGAAATAAATATCCAAAGATTATCGTCTAAAATCAGTGCAACTATGATTCAAAGTTAGGGTTCCCTAATATCTGCCTCAATCGCGAAGATGAGGTATGTGACACCTACCAGCGGTTGGCGCTACTGAGTACTGAGGCGCAGAGTCTAACACTCCCCTGGTTTTCACCAGGGACCCCCGCAAGGAGGTATGGACTTGGCTGCAAGGGACGTGTAGGTCCCGGCCATCAGTGTCAGTCTGCTGGTGAGGTATCAACTGAGGCAACTGTGATGTAGCGCCAGTATGAAGAATGAAAATCAGATGCAGCGGTACACAGCATAGTCAGCATGCCAGGTCAAAACCAGAGAGACAAGCACAGCCAAATCAGGAACAGGAGAATGGTCAGGAAGCCGAGTCAGAACCAAGAATCACTCAAAGCCAAAATCAGGAACCAAAGGATAAGTCGGGAACAAGCTGGGGTCAGAATCCAAAACGGTAATAGGCACTGGAACAAACGCTGGAGCAAGGCTGAAAACCAATACTCTGGCAAGCAAATGGTGCAAGGGTGTTCTTTAAATAGAGGAAAGAGATCCCTGATTGGTGCTGCCACAATCGGCGGGAGGAACGTAACTAATTGCCGAGTAGTGGCTATGCAACTGACCGTGATGTCCTACGCATGCATACGGGTCGTAAACAGGAAAGAGTATCTAGTCACTATGTGACGGTTGCCAAGCTCAGCGTACAGAATGGAGAATGTGCGTTGCTATGCAACAGAACGAAGGCATCGCATGGAGGCAGGCGCCCGTCTACAAGCAGAAGCAGGACGGCGCCTGACAATATCCGATATGATGAGTATTGGTGATTATCCTAATACCAACTGCATCTACCTTTTCCTTTGTTTTCTGTCTCCTATTCCCTCCCTAGGACAAAGAGAGGATCATGTTATTTGTGCGAATTAAAGTAGTATGTTGCTATTCAGCAACAGAGAGAGGAATAATATGGATAATAAAAGCATACAAAATGGAACCTATAGACCTGTATTGACCTATAGAGTATGTACAAGGTGTGTTATATCTGACTTGACAGAAAAATGTTAATATCAGTCCTTTTATGGTGTACAGGAGGAATATAATTTAAGATATCAGTAAAGGCAGAAAGTGACAACAGAACAAATATATATGTTATATGAAGCTCCTTCACTCAATCTTAATTACATGCTGGTATGTGAATATAAAAAATAAACAAACAAAATGCAAAAAGCAGAAATAAAAAAAAAAAAGCGGTATATCAAACCAAAAATAAAATAAATCTAGAAATAAAACAAATGCCAAACACAACAGCCAAAAACAAAAACAATTGCAAAAGCGAAAACAAATAGAATGAAATAAAATAAATAAAAATTAAAATATGATAAATTATCCCAAAATAACAAGTGCATGATGATAAAAAAAGGAAAGTATCAACACTCTTTAAAATAACTTTACTTTATTTTATGTCTCTTTATTTTATCTGTCTCAAGGGATCTAGAGGAAAAATAACATAAGATTCATAAAAACTGTACAAATCACTTGTAATGTCTTTACAGATGTTATGTAGAATCTGGAGGAATATTTGAGTATGGCTGTCAACGATACTCTGCATCCCCACCAGGCACATCTCGGCGCCAGTGCACTCTGCATTCTCACCAGCCACATCTTGACCCCAGTCCACTCTGCATCCCCACCAAACCAATCTCGACCCCCAGTTCACTCTGCATCCCCACCAGTCACATCTTGGCCCCCAGTCCCTTATGGCTACCACACCAGCCCCCTATGACTACCACCCAGTCCCCACCCACCAGCAACATATTTCCCTCCAACCCCCTATGCACACCCTCCAGGCTCTTTGGGATACCTTCGGTCACACCCTGCTGACCTAATGACCTCTGCTTCTTGCCCGAGCCTTCCACATCACAGGTAACCAGAAGCCAGGCTAAAAAGACCTCACAACTATGTGGAAAGCGCAAAAGAAAAAAAAATAATTTTCAATTTATGGTGATATCTGAGGTGTGTTTTTTGTTATTTGGTTTTTTTTTTTTTTTTTCTAATATACTTATTGAAATATTTTTATCTAATAGACTTTAAATAGTGATATTTAGACCAGATTGTACGAATTACTTACCTTAAAAATAGGTCTCTAAGACATTTTCCATGTATCCGGCTGCCTCCACAGTTTCAGGAGGGCTGATGTCGGCCTCTACCTCCTCCTCACCAGCAACCTTGACCTCCAACCCTATAGCCCCACTCCTGATGGCATTTGTGGAGCACAACACACAGAGCAATGATGTTGCATACTTTCCTTGGCACATACATCAGTGCCCCACCAAATCGGTCGAGGCACCTAAATTGGTCCTTTAAAACCCCAAACACCCTCTCCATGGCCGATCTGGTGCCCCTATGTGGCAAATTCTACGTAACTTCACACTCTGTGTACGGGTTCAAAATAGGAGTGAGGAGCCAAGGGCGGAATTGGTATGCATTACCTCCTATGAAGGGTGATAAGAAAGACAAAGTGACAGAAAATTACTCAAGACATACAAAACGTACCAAAAATACTTATGCAATAAGCTTACATCATATGGTGGGACTGGTATAGTGCAAATTCACTAAGGCCCTGATTCATTATGGAAAGTAAAGGGAAAAAAGGATTAACTTTGTTCGTTTGCTAAGCCATGTTCCATTTGAGGGGGGGGGAAATTTAAAAGGTGATAGCAGATTTATAGCTGGGCTTCGGCATGTTCAAGAGCAGCTGTAAATTACATTGTAAAAATAAAGCTAAAAACAAGTGAGCTATCTTAAAAAATAGTCACATTATAACTTTTGAGCAAAGTAAGTTTCAACTTTGAAGCCAATGCATTTTTCATTGTTTCACTTGGAGAATCTTTCCTTTTTTAGCTTACTTTTTTTTAATGAATCCAGCCTTAGGTGACTATGTTTGGCAAGCAAAGCATCCGAAATTTGGTTATTTGCACCTTGGCTTAACCATTTAGCAGTGGAGATGTAACTACCTTTAACATGTGTGTACATATTTCTATTTTGGTTAGAGTATATCTCAGAACATGTAGGTTTCTTATTTGGCAAACATGAGAAACTGAAATTAGTCCTGACACTTTCAAAGAAAACCATAAACAAAAAAATCAACCCATCTACTGCCCCTATGATGTGCGGAAATCCGGCTATAATGGCAAACTACCGCTTTATGGACACAAAGCACTCTTCATGGAGTGGCAGATATATAAATTGACTCAACCACGACAGAAGCACCCTCAGCACAACCTTCCGTACACGACTGAAGCTGGCTTGAGTCATCCCCGTCGCGACTCCCACTGTCGTCTGGAATGATCCAGTGATGCAAAAGTGCTGTATCGCCAACTGTTTGGTCAATGGCAGTACTGCTGTCAGTATGTTGCACATTGGCACTAGGTCACTCTGTCCATGTTGACATTAGGAGTGAGCCAATAGCGGCTGACCACCTCAGCATCTGACATCCGAAAGAGGCTGACACGTGGCTTGAAGACATGCTCCCCGGGCCTGCGATGCTGGTTTTGGAGGGGTAGACACCTGTCACCCTCCTCTTGAATGGCCACCTCCCAATGGTACAGAATTCCTTCTATATCACGGAATGGCTATATGTGAGAAAGATGGACGAAGGTTGCAAATAAATAAATTGCTTCATACCGTGAAAACTTTTGTAGTTTACATACACACTAAAGAGTTAAAGACATGTTTACACCTACAACTGACATACTTACACCGACAACTCTTAAAAGAAAGAGTTGTAGAGTATCTCAAATCCAGTAACTTACAGGATCCCAAACAGCATGAATTTAATGGGGGGAGCTCATGTAAAGCAAATCTAATTTACTTTTTTAACTGGGTGACTAAAGTGATAGATCAAGGGGAGCGTTGATGTAGCTTATCTGGATTTCAGTAAAGCTTTTGACACTGTCCCTCCATTGAATGGATAAGATCTTTTTTGCAGGATAGAAAACAGAGAGATATAGTAAATGGAGGGCATTCACAGGAGGGAAAAGTTACCAGTGGAGTACCCCAAGTATCTGTACTTGGACCAGTGCTTTTTAATATCCTTATTGGTGACATTGCAAATGGTATTGAAGGGAAAGTATGCCTCTTTGCAGATGACACAAAGATATGCGACAGGGTAGACACACCAGGAGGGGTAAAACAAATGATTGATGATCTATGTAGACTAGAGGAATGATCAAGAGAGTGGCAACTAGAGTTTAATGCAAAAAATGCAAAATCATGCACTTGGGTCTCAAAAACCCAGAGGCTAAATATAGTATTAATGGCACTATAATGGAAACTACCGAGAAGGAATGTGATCTAGGAGTCACTATTTCAGGTGACTTAAAGACAGGTAAGCAATGTAACAAAGCAATGAGGAAGGCAAGTCAGATGCTTGGCTGCATAGGGAGAGGAACCAGTAGCAGAAAGAAAGAATTTATAATGTCACTGTATAGGTCATTGGTACGCCTCATCTAGAATACTGTGCTCAGTTCTGGAGGCCAAATCTCCAGAAGGATATAAATACATTAAAGACTAAACAAAGGAGGGCAACTGAACTGGTGCATGACCTACAGCATAAAAGTTACCCGGAACGACTAAAAGGTCTTAATATGTATAGTTTGGAGCAGAAAAGGGAAAAGGGAGACATGATAAATACTTTCAAATATATCAAGGGTTATAACAAGGTACAGGAAGGAAACATTCTTCAAATGAAGAGAAATATTAGAACATGAGGACATGCACTGAAACTGGAGGGAAGTAGGTTGAGAGGAAATTTGAGGAAAAACTACTTCACAGTAAGGGTAGTAGATAAGTGGAATAGCCTCCCATCAGAGGTAGTAGAGGCTAATAGTGTAGAGCAATTTAAACATGCTTGGAATATACATAAGGATATCCTTACAAAGATTAAAGGACCAAATAGGGTTTGAGGTTCCCATGGGATACCCACCCCTTTTGTCTCCCGAAGTCGTAGTTGTAAGTGTTATTTGTGCTCACTTTTGCATGCACATTGCTTCCATGCACAGATATATTTTCCTACATTTTCTTAGTCGTAACTTCCGGTTCTGAGCATTCGTAGAGGGATTTTATGTCCGATATGCTCAAGATCGGGATACGTGGCTTGATGAATCAGGTCCATTATTTTCCACTTTTAAAAAAAGTGATATATTTTTTAATTTAATATAGTCACCCTAGAAAGGTGGATTTAAAACCATTATGACTGTTCAGAGTTTACACATATTTGTTTACTGTCCTGATCTCCCATGGGGGACTTCGAAAATGTAGTCTGCAGGTGTTCTTAAATAAATGCAAGCTCAATACATGTTTTATGGGCACTTAGGAAAAAAATGGTAGGGGCCTATGGAATAAGTTGTGCGCTTCTGAAGGGCCATGGGTAGTCACCAAAGGGAGTGTGGTCAGCCACCAGAGAGGTGTACTCAGCACTGGGAGAGGGGGAAAGAAAAATAACTGCCCTAGTCACCAAACAGTATCAAAAGGCAAGAGGAAACACTCAAGTGACTGGGGCATTTATACTTGTTACCTTCTGACAAACCATATGCAATGTATAGCGGGGTGGGGTGGGGTGGAGGTAAGGCAAAAGCAAATGCAAGATTTCTATAGGGAAGTTTGCTTTCCACACTACCAGAGTGGACATGACCATCATGCAAGGGGGGTGACTATAATTTTATCCAGTGTGAGGCCACTCTCCAAAACTTTCCCTTCCATTACAAATGCTCTTGCAATGCTACGTGTACTACTTCCCCACCAGAATCAGGACATTTGGCAGACTGTCCTACTCTTTCATAATGTCTAAAGCTGAGTTGCTGCTTGCCTGGATCCTGGAATGTTTGAAAAATAGGATAGGAAATATACCAAAGAGTAAACCCTCAAGGTCTTTGTGCAACAAAACGGCCCCAATGTTAAATAAATAGCACCCAAATTTAATGAATAGGCCTCCGTACCTACAACCTGATCCAACATTAAATTAGTAGCATTAACATGTAATAAATAGAACTATTTCCCCCAACATGCCCTGACATTAAACAGTTCCAACCTTAACTAATAAGTATTCACTGTTAATAAATATCCCTTCTTTTCTCTAGACTATACCCTACATTCTATTATTAGCCTCCAAACCACACCAGCATTGAATACATAGTCCGAACACTGCACCTTAAATTAATACTACAATGACCCGCCTATTAAATTAAATAGCCCCCACCATCAACTAAAATACTCCCACCACCATCACCACATCAATAAATTAATATCTCTCACCCATTGTTAAATGACTAGCTCTCATCCTCACCCTAAATTAATAGACCACGCATCCCCAGTCACATTATGTAAAGAAAATAAATTATTTTGTGCACTAATTAACTTTTTTTTAATACTATTAATATTTTAAAAACAGTAAATGCAGCTGCTGCCATAAAAGACTGCACAATTTCTTCTTAAGAGGTCTATTTATCAAGACCCTACGATATTGAAGAGTTTCTATCGCTGCCTATCACAGCAATAAAAAATCTTATATTGCATAATTTAGGACTAAAGGGTCACCAAGGTATCTGAGTGATGGTCAGCTTCCCAGCAATACTGGTGGCAGCAGTAAGAGGAGTCTTACCACTATAGATCTTTATTTATAGCAGATCATAAAGATCACATTAAAGCCTATGTTGCATACTCAATTATTTACACATTTGAACTGCTATAAAGATCTATAACAATCTATCAAGGGCTATATACATAATTTATATACTTCGCAACATTAATTGGTCACCAACACTACATACTAACTGTTTTGAGTGCTAAGAATCTTTCATTACATTATTAGACACTTGTGTCAGATGATAAAATAGGCTAATACGGTTCCAAGATCGTTGCTTCATGTCAAGCTGCTTGATTGAAACGTGATTAAATACAACATACATGTTAGATGTCACCTGCTCACAATGAACATTATAACTTCCTATAACTCTATAAACAGCACCCAAACCTTTCAATGGTGCCCATTATTGAAATTTAGTGGGTATATTTACTAAACTGCAGATTTGAGAAAGTGGAGATGTTGCCTATAGCAACCAATCAGATTCTAGCTGTCATTTATTTAGTACATTCTAATAAAATGATTCTACAAAATGACAGGTAGAATCTGATTTGTTGCTATAAGCAACATCTTCACTTTTTCAAACCCGCAGTTTAGCAAATATACCCCCAGGCTTCATTTAGGCCATCAAAAATCAGGGTTTGCAGTTTGAAAATCCATGAAGCTTCTGCTTCACAATATTTGCCATACCTATCACCTCCACCGATCGTCCTTTCAACTAATGCAACACCTAATAATTTAAGGCCTATTGGATTTTTATTATGATTTAGAAAAAAATGTCTGGCTACACTATGGGAATGCAGGCCCAAAATTACGTTTCATCTGTGTAATTTTGAGTATTACTAAGTGCACTTTTTAGCTTTAGAAATTGTGTTATTTTTTTGCTTATGTTGATCATTATGTTACAATTATATAATAATTATGTTATATGTTATTATGTTTCATTTCTGCTTAAACATTGTTCTTTTCAGCTTTACATCAACCATTTTAATTGCTGCATTCCAGTGTGACATGGCTTTATCTATATTACTCTGTGAGAACCTGTTATGGTAAGATGATTAATAAGATGATTAATAGGCTGATTAATTAATGGTGTTGAGCAGGCAATTCTCCCGCAACCTGCCCACTTTCTAGTGAAGTGGCAGAATTAGAGCCGTAATGATGCAATTGTAATGGAGTCATGCCATTTTAGTAAGGTCCCCGTTGTAAAAGGACGTGAGCGTGTCATTACGTTGTGGGGTGGGGCCAAAATGACACACTTTGCCAAGTATCCACCCCCTCCACCCATAGCCGCCCTCTTCCTCTCAGGGAACTCCCGGAGGCAAAGATGAAAAAGTTGCAAAGTATAGATAATGTGTGAGACACTATGTGCAATGTAAATGGCAATCTATACAAAAAAAAAAACATATGTAGAGAAGATCCCTACCACAGACAAGTGTTTAACATATTCTATCAATGTTTCAGCAAGGGGATTACTACTTATGCAATTACATAATTGACACCATTTATAAAGGATTGAAAAGTAAAGTATCAGTGGTCAGAATTCTTTATGAGTTATGAGTAATGTTATTTATATGTAAAGTAGGTGTGATTTCATCTCTTTTGGAATTATTTTATATTTATAGAAGAAGTGATTTTCTTCTTTTTCTTTATGCAATTGTATGCTATCAACCATGACAGGTTTTAGATGCAGCTTGAACTCCTGTAAGCCTGACATTGGCAATGGTAGTGACTAAAATCTTCTGTGAGTTATGTGTTACTTACACAATCCTGTTGGACCTGCTTTCCAAGGGTGTAGTTCCTATTGAACTTAATCCAAGCAGTTTCATCTACTGATTAATTTCCAGACATACAGTATAACTTATAAAGAATCAAGTTCTGACCAAGAAAGGTGAGCTGTAAATTTGGCTCAACTTCCTCACCATTGTTTGGATGGAATTATTGTTTCTACGTTTGCTAATAAGAAGATTAGATTTCCTGAGATATCTGTGCACATAATCTACCAACTATTTAATCTCAAAATAAAATGTTTTGCAAAAATAGAGCCAGTTAGACCCGATTCTTCACTTTGCAAACAAATTATTTAAAATTAATTATACCCTATTTATATTATGTCCATTTACACAGCACAGACAATGTTCCCACATAAATTAGAATCTTAGTGGAATTGGTCATTTTTTTAATCAGAAGGTGGTACCATTATAATTTTAGACTTGTATAGCTCAAACTTTCACTATACTTTTAGGGCATAAGTAACACATAAATACAAAATGCTATTTTATTCTTTAACTTTCCATATTTATAATTATCTAACTAAGCTGATAAATCCTCAATTGGGGCTAAAAAATGCTAAAGTGAGATAAACTAAACAGATGAGAGGGAAATTCAGGAATGAAATGCTACATTTCTTTAACTTCCAAACACTGGCATTTTGTACCCATAGGAATATACTGCATCCGTATTATAATGCATTGCTGAGTAACTATATGGAACATCAGTGCAATAATAATTTTCTAATTCAATTCCAGAATAATTTTGTAAAATAGTTCTATTGTGTTATTCTTGTATTGTTACTTTTTAGGTGTTTTTCTATGCAGCAAATAGTGGGTAGCTGCTTTGATAGTAACATTGTGGCCAACAGAATTATGCAGGCAGTGAGATTTGTTGCCTCTTAATGGAACTGCTCTGCAAAACTGAAAAGCTGGAAAATATGTAATATTACTTTCACAATTGTCCTTATTTAGCCCATGTGAGCATATACAGGTGTGAACCCGCAGCTCATTGTCTAAGACAAAATGTCGCCAGCACTGTAATAGGCTCAGTCCACAGTGCTGGGAGGAGTCGATTGCTGGGGGGCATAAAATGGAGGTGGGGAGGAGGCAACCCAAGGATTCAATCAGCACCAATCAGGAGAATAGAGTAGATAATAGGTGCTTTCTAAAGGAAAGATGGGAAACAGCCATCGTGGGAGACTGTGAAGAAGCTGCAGGGTGAAAGGTGTGTGACAGAAGTGTTGGAGCAGAGCAAACAGACTAGTCCAGACAGTGAGGAGGGTTTTAGAGGCTTGGAGAGCCTGATTCTTCTGAAGTTGGTGACCTTGTACATGCTGTGGATAACATTTTACAAGCTACCTTGTACTGTGCACCTCCATGTGAGTCCTGTAAAGAACTACTTCTGTGGGTATACAAAGCTAGCACAATGGCCATGAAGGAAGTCTCCTGGTCTATGTGAACTGATGGTAAGCAGAGAGGACTGCAAGCAAGAGGAGGTTTGGTCCCAGTGAATTGCTGCTGCAGCCTGCCCAGAGCCTTGCCTCTATGTTAACTGATAAGTGTGATCATAAACACATGCACACATGCTGCAAGAGACTGATAGTGTAATATCCAATTATTCTTGAGTGGTGCTGATGTAGATTTATTTAACTGCACTAGAGAAAGACACTTATGGGTTTATTAACTGCTACTTCACTTGTGGATAAGTGTGGAAGAAATCCCTTCAAATATACACTAAAGACATTCACGTAACCTGGGATATGCATCTAGTTCAGCAATGGTACTCAACATTATGCATATATATTAAAGTGTTATTTGGTTTAGATAGCCTGCGGGAACTATTTCATGAGTGATTGCTGTTGCTAATATTCTTTGTTCAGGCTGAATAACTATGTAAGGGATTACATGCTAGCATTTAATTACACAGCTGTATTATTCATTCTGCTCTAGTTAACTATTTGTAGATGGAGTTTACCGGCATTTAGTGACTGAGCTGTTACTGTCATTAAATCTTGTGCTGTTCGAGTGATTTATATACTTAGCAGAAAGGGTAATATCTTTCTGCCATTTCATCTTGGCTGTCCTCTCGCCAACTCAAACTCAATTTTTCAAAAAGAGAGTTAATAATGTTCCCATCAAGCAACAGAAATTACCTACCTGACCTATTACCTACCTTTTGGATACCTTTTACCTTTGGATACCTTTTACCTTTTTTGACCTATGACCTACCACCTATTTCCGTTGACAACATGACAATAAATCCCACCCCACAAGCTCGCTGCCTAGGTGTGATCCTTGATTCAGAACTATCCTTTGTTCCCCACATCGAATCTATATTTAAATCATGGTATATACATCAAAAAATAATTTACAAAATGCGCACATATCTCACTCAAGTCACTGCAAAAACTTTAATTCATGCACTCATCCACTCCAATGTTGAGTATTGCAATTCCATCCTTACTAGTTAGAATTAGACTCAGCACTACAATCTATTTTGCATGGAGCAGCTAGAATGATTTCACTTGTAAATTGTTCTTTTACTGCTAACCCTCTCTGTCAGTCTCTACATTGGTTGTCTGTTTTTCCCCGAATCCAATATAAAATACTTCTACTAACATACAATGCCATCAACAAAACTGCACCAATATACATCGCTCCCAAAATCAACATCTCCTTACTGCACAAGATCTGCATATCTCATCTACTTTCATTACAAGCTTCCATTCCCGGCTACAGGACTTTTTTTGTCTGCATCCACTTTGTAGAATTCCATCCCTCATATAATAAGACTCCCCTCTAGTCTTCAAAACCTTCAAGCATTCTCTGAAAACCCACCTCTTTAGACAAGTTTAAAAAAAATCCTCAACTACCCTCGTTAACTCCCTAGGTTAGCAATAGAGATGTTCACTGACCCCCGTGTTCTGGTTTGGTTTTGTAAAAACCGCCCTTGCGTGTTTTGGTTTTGGATCCCTATTTTTTCTAAAATCCCTATTTTTTTGCTAAAATCACATAATTTTGCTTTTTTTTCCCCCCAACATTATTAATAACCTCAATAACACTATTTTCAAGTCTTTTGCAGCCAACTTTGACCACCTCACAGGTTACAATATTATTTTCATACACTTTCAAACAAAGACTGCAGATTTAGAAGACCAAGCCTGCCAGACCTATTATTTCTATTTCAGCAATGAAAATTAGCAATGGAGCTCTCCTCTTTGTGTGTTACCTATATAACACAGCACAATGTGACTGCAGATTTAGAAGACCAAGCCTATCAGACCTATTATTTCTACTTCAGCAATGACAATTAGCAATGGAGCAATGGAGCTCTCCTAAATGTCACTGGAGACTTTGAAGAACACTGCTAACCCTCCTCTTTCTTTTCTAGCTATGATGCTGCCCAACTGTACTAGAGATTGCTAAGAACTCTGCTACCCCTTCTGTGTCCCTGGGTGAAATGGCGCTGGATCGCTGTGGAGGGAGGTACTTATAGAATCCAAAACTCGCAAGATCTGACGACATAATGATGACATTTTGCCTTGTTTTCAATTCCATGAGGAAGGCCATTACCGGCAATTACATCAAAGTACACAGACTTCTGTGATGGTGGATTCCAGCGGGGATGAATTAGTATTGTTTGAGGATGATGTACTCACTGATGAGAGTGAATATGATGACAGTGTAGATTGCAGGTGCTGAGATCTAGCTGAGAGAAGGGAGCTAGCTGATGGTATGCTTGGTAATATTTTGAGTAGAATGATATGTTGGCAATTTTTTTTGCTCGACAGTAAATTTTCCCCTGTAATAAATAGGTATTTTTTTCTTTAAAAAGGTACAAACTTTTTATTTACATTTTTGTTTCCCTGACCTAAACCAATATGCAATTGAACATAGGCGTTAGCACATGAGGTAGAGGGATTAGTATTATCATGACTGAGACTGGAGAATGACAAGAACAATGCCACTCCTCCTGTTTCTGTATGAGCTATGACACAGTAGAATGTCACTGAAGACTTTTAAGAACACTGACAGCCTTATTACAATTTCTGCTTCAGCGCTGAACCCTGCCACCTCTCCTGTTTCTGAGTGAGCTATGGTACAGTAAAATGTAACTGCAGATTTAGACCAGACTGTCAGCCCTATTATTTCTATTTCAGCAATGACAATTAGCAATAGAGTAAGGGAGCTCTCCTTTTTGTGTGTTACCTATATAACACAGTACAATGTGACTGCGAATTTAGAAGACCAAGCCTGCCAGCTGTCACATGCCGGGTTCCTGCTGTGTCCCCCAGGGACCCGGCGTGCGCTTCCAGTGCTCTCCTGCCCCGTTCCCCGCCAACCTGTCTTACCTGATCAGTGGCAGCAGTCCTGTCTCCTTCCAGCGCTGTCTTCCTCTGTCTTCCGGCGGTCGGCAGTTCTGCGCATGCGCAAAAACTCCAAGACTTTCTCATGCCTTCTGCTGCCCTCTGTTGGCTGTCCTAGTTAGTACAGCCCTATATCTTGTCCTTCTACTCTAAAATCAGGGCTGGTTCTTTCAGTCAGTTCCTGACCTTAGTACTGGAAACAGCTCCTGTATTCTCCTGGGAAGTTCTTACCCTACGTTAAAGTATACCGGCTCCTCCAAGCCCCTACGCAGTTATCTCTCCGGGAAAATCTCCTCTAAGCGGCTACACTGCAGAAGTTACCTGTAAACCGCTTCCAAGTGGCGACGCTACTCTATCCCTGAAAACCGTCTCCCAAGTGGAAAAGCTGCAGAACTTTCTTGCTAATTACCGATCCCAAGTGGCAACGCTGCAGAACTTTCTTGCTTATCACCGCTCCCAAGTGGCAATGCTGCAGAGCATTCTTCCTAAATACCGCTTCCAAGTGGCAACGTTACTCTATCCCTGCAAACCGCCTCCCAAGTGGCAATGTTGCAGAGCATCCCTGCTAATCACCACTACCGAGTGGCAAGGCTACTTTCTACCTAATTCCATGCTCCTTCTTTTGTGGTTCATTGGGAACTTCCCTAGGGGGCCACGACCTGCAAGTGGAAGCCGCGAAGCCCATATTCCCTTGCGGGAATCACTGGTGAACACCATTCGCTTGTTAGATTCCGCGCCTCTAGCTGAAGTCACGCCAATCCCGGCTGAACTACCAGGATCCAGTTGTCCCTCCTTGGTAACATGACACCAGCCCTATTTTTTCTATTTCAGCATTGACAATTAACAATGGAGCAATGGAGCACTCCTCTTTGTGTGTTACCTATATAACACAGTACAATGTGACTGCGGATTTAGAAGACCAAGCCTGCCAGCCCTATTATTTCTATTTCAGCAATGACAATTAACAATGGAGCAATGGAGCACTCCTCTTTGTGTGTTACCTATATAACACAGTACAATGTGACTGCGGATTTAGAAGACCAAGCCTACCAGCCCTATTATTTCTATTTCAGCAACGACAATTAACAATGGAGCACTCCTCTTTGTGTGTTACCTATATAACACAGTACAATCTGACTGCAGATTTAGAAGACTAAGCCTGCCAGAACTATTATTTCTTTTTCAGCAATGACAATTAGCAATGGAGCTCTCCTGAATGTCACTGGAGAGTTTAAAGAACACTGCTAACCCTCCTCTTTCTTTTCTACCTATGACGCTGCCCAACTGCACTAGAGACTGCCAAGAACTGTGCTACCCCTTCTATGTACCTCAGTGAAATGGCGTTGGATCGCTGTGGAGGGAGGTACTTATAGAATCCAAAACTCACAAGATCTGACGATGTAATGATGACATTTTGCCTCGTTTTCAATTTCGAGGGCGCGCAAAAGTACTGAGCCGGTTCGGCTCGTTACTCAAATCTGCTAAGTTCGGGTGTTTTCGCTTCTCGGGGAACCGAGCCTGAGCATCTCTAATTACCATCCATTATACAGTTCACACAAGACAACAACCCTTTCACCAACATTTCTGTGTGATTGGATGATATAGCCCACTAACCAATTTTTAGCTGGCTGAACAAATATGTATTATGTACCACTTAACCTCATATAACAAACTTCCATAAATTGTAAGCTTACAAACAGGGCCTTCTTGTCTCTATGTCTGCCTGTATTACCCAGTATTGTTCTATTACTGTGTTCGTTCCCAATTGTTAAGTGCAAGGGAAATTACTAGTGCTATGCTATGTATGAATGTATGTATGTATATACATATATATATATATATATATATATATATATATACATATATATTATATATATATATATATATATACACCGTATTTCCCCATGTATATGACGCTCCACTGTATAAGACGCACCTATATAAATCATGTGAAAAAATTGAGGTTAAACATTATCCTCCATTTTTTCACAGAGTATTTGTGCAGCTTATACAGAGGAGAGACAACGCTATAGTGGATTCTGACTTACCCTGTCAGATGATTCCTCTGTCTGGTAAAGTCTTCTGTCTTCTCTCTGTCTGATCCTGATGCTGGAAAGCCGCTTAAGGTCCTCTCTGCGATGTCCGGATGTCCTTTCAGGACCTTTACAAGGTCCTGATTGGAAAAACACCAAATGCAGAAACCGGAAGTGTGCGTTCCACCTGCGGTTCACGCGCTACATCCGGTCATCGCAAAAAGGACCTTAAGCGACTTTCCAGCATCAGGATCAGACGGACAGAAGAAAGAAGACTTTACCGGACAGATGAATCATCTGACAGGGTAAGCGCTACTACCCCTGTATAAGACGCACCCAGTTTTTAGACCCAAAATTTTGGGGAAAAAGGTGCGTCTTATACATGGGGAAATACGGTACATATATATATACATATATATATATATATATATATATATATATATATATATAAAAAATATATATATATTTATATATAGATATATATATATATATATATATATATACATATTTTATTTATTTTTTGATGATGAAGGTTGTTCTAAGTCTGTGTTATATCTGAGA
The DNA here is from genome assembly GCF_038048845.1 of Mixophyes fleayi. Lineage (NCBI taxonomy): Eukaryota > Metazoa > Chordata > Amphibia > Anura > Limnodynastidae > Mixophyes > Mixophyes fleayi. The sequence continues at coordinate 257,168,595 of NC_134404.1, read as the reverse complement.
AGTCTTGTGGATTCAAAGGGATCTCCAAAGTTGTCATCATCAACATTTATTTATATAGCGCCAGAAAATTCCGTTGTGCTTTATTTGGTAACGCAAGTACCTGCAACTTCAAAGAGAGCAGCGAGAAGACTTGGAAGCACTGGGCTGAGATGTGTGTACAACAAACACAACATATCAGCAACACCCCATTCTAGAATGGTGTGTGGGGGTGTTAAACAGGTACACTCCCACATTCTACCTTTTGGAAAGTTCCTCTGTGCAGACACTATGCGTAACCATTTGCAGGGTAGGATACGTCATAGGACTGTGCATTCATGCAAATAAATGGCACTTTCAAATTTGCCTACTTTTGGACTATCCCCTTAAAGCTGCATTATCAGCTAAAGTGGTAAACATTTTGTTTAATCACTTTAAAATGGCTCAATCAGAAACCACAATGTTTTTGATTGCAGCTACTCATTGATTCTCCAGCTCACATCCCCCTTCAATACATCATTCAGCTCTTTTCCAGGGTTGTCAGACTAGCCATTGGGCCATAGGAAAATCATTTGGGGGCAGTTCAACTTTAATTAGTTGCAAGTTTACCTTTTTTCCCCTAAAACACTGCTTGGAGTTTTGATGCATGTCCTGAGAAAGCATAATAAGTATAATTTGGTGGATAGCACCTCAATAAATTTATAATTGAAAAGTCTATAATGAGATCTGTGAGAACATAAATAAGGGGGTAATAAATACATTATCTAAATATTGAACAACAGTCTTTCAATGCAATACTTGAGCGGCAATAAGGATCAATTAGCGGCAGACCAATTAACACATAGGATTGCAAACAAGTAACCCATTTAAGGAATGCGCATAAGGAAGGAAATATTCTTCTTGATAAAGTTCTGCAAACAGAACGAAACACATTGAGCTAATACTACAGAATATTTTAAGCTAATATCAGGAAAGTACAGGTCCCTTTATAGTAGAGATGGACGAGCTCGGTTTCCTGAAAACCAAACCCACCCGAACTTCGGGGATCCGAGTACCGAGTCGAGTCGGCTCTGTGCTTTCGCGCTATTGCGGATTCCAAAATGAGGAAAAACGTCATTGCTACGTCTTTGGATCTCGGATCTTGTGAGTTTTGGAATCAATAAATACCGCCCTCCATGGTGATCTAGCGGCATTTGAGATTGGGATACAGAAGGGGTAGGATAGAGTGACAAAGCACAGAGCTCCATTGCTGAATTTGTCATTGTTGAAATACAAATAGAAGTCCTTGCAGGCTTTTTGCTAGAATTTGCAGCAATAAGTGTAGGGTGTGTTGAAGTCAGCAAATTGGATAAAGTCATTTCAATTAATATCGAGCAAACTTGATTGTCTTTGTCTGAAATTATGCGTAGAGCACGCTACGGCGTGGAAGGGCGTATCCAGCTGCAACACGTGGCAATAACAGTTTTTACACAATAGTAAACATTTGCACAAACACACACATTTGTAAATAGTACACATTAATCGTAGTTGCAACACATAGTTATTTATGTCGAAATATAGTAGTGTTTATGTGTAATATTATAAGTGATATGCATATTAGTGATACATATGGTTCAGGTTAAAGGAAATGTGTCATGTCTGATATCATGTTAATCCCCTTTACATCAGCAGCTGTCCGGTGCATTCGGCAAAGAGATCGCACATTGCATACTCTAGTTATTAATGTTAGGGAATAAACCTTTAATATGATGCTGACTATAAAATGCTAATAGACTAGTTGTAATTGGAGTCTGGGCGGGAAGAAAGGAGCACATCCCCTGGAGAGATGACCCCCACCTTTGGATTCTTTAGTTTAAACTAGCCTATGATCTGCAACCCCCTGGACCTTCCTGAAGCCTGGACCAATAGAAGCAAGCCATACCATCTGCATTGTTTCACTGTATTTCTGTTTGCATATAAGCAGTAGCTCTCATCTAGTGTTCAGTCACATTGACCACAAACTTCAGACCTGAATGACTGTTCACTGGAACCAGAGCACCTGCGATAAGTAACGGCTGTACTTATTATTATTTCACCTGAATTATTCTGCTACTTTTTGAGAATAAATATTTGTGCGTTGGAAACACAAATCGAGATTCGACAATCGTTATTGGATAGCGACAAAATGTCCATAACAGGTGTTCTATACACCCAAAGACAAGAACTCCATTACTATTTTTGTCATTGCTGAAATACAAATATACAAGTCCTTGCAGGCTTATTTTCTGAATTTGCAGCAATAAGCATAGGGTGTTCTATACACCCAAAGACAAGACCTCCATTGCTGAATTTGTCATTGCTGAAATACTAATATACAAGTCCTTACAGGCTTTTTTTTTATGAATTTGCACTACTAAGTGTAGGGTCTAATATACAGTTATACATCCAAATAGAGCTGCGTTGGTAATGTTGTCATTGCTGAAATACTAATCTACAAGTCCTTGCAGGCTATTTTTCTAATATACACCTGAAGACGGGTGCTCCATTGCTAACAGTCATTGATGGATAGGATTACAAGCAGGCTTGTCTGTAGAATTTGCTGGCAAATTCTACTGCATTATATAGGTAACAGACAAAGAGGGGTGCTCCATTGCTAAGAGTGATTGATGAATAGGAAGACAAGCAGGTTTGTCTGTAGAATATACAGATATACACCCAAATAGAAGAGCTGCATTGGTAATGTTGTCATTGCTGAAATACTAATCTACAAGTCCTTGCAGGCTATTTTTCTTAATTTGCATTTCTAAGTGTAGGGTCTAATGTACACCCAAAGACGAATGCTCCATTGCTAAGAGTCATTGATGGATAGGAAGACAAGCAGGCTTGTCTGTAGAATTTGCAGGCAAATTATAGGCCTGCCTGGTTTGGTCTAAATCTGCAGTTACATTTTATTTTACCATAGCTCACTCAGAAACAGGAGAGGTGGCAGGGTTCAGTGCTGAAACAGAAATTGTAATAATAGGGCTGTCAGTGTTCTTCAAAGTCTCCAGTGACATTCTGCTGTGCCATAGCTCATACAGAAACAGGAGGGGTGACATTGTTGTTGTCACTCTCCAGTCTTAGTCATGATGATACTAATCCCTCTACCTCATTTGCTAAAGCCTATGTTCAAGTGCATACTGGTTTTAAGTCAGGGAAACAAAAATGTAAATAAAAAGGTTGTATCTTTTAAAAAAAAAAAAAAAACACCTCTCTAATACAGGGGAAAATTTACTGTAGAAAAACATAAAATTGCCAACATGCCATTCTACTCAAAATATTACCAGGCATACCAGCATCAGGTAGCTCCCTTCTCTTAGCTAGATTTCAGCACCTGCAATCTACACTGACATCATATTCACCCTCATCATTGTGTACATCTTCCTCAAACAATATTAATTCATCCCCGCTGGAATCCACCATCACAGTAGTCTGTCTACTTTGATGTAATTGCCGATAATGGCCTTCCTCATGGAAATTGTAGTTCGTTATATGGCAGAGCTGTCACGATTTTTGATCAATTCTTTTACAGCAGAGCAAATGTCAAAATGTTGTGCTGACTCATCTGCATCTCCACTGGGTACCTTGGGAAAGCTAAATATTTTCCGAGAAACAGTTGCCAGAGAAACTGAAGGAGAAGACATCTTTACAAGATGTTGATAGCTCTTGGATCCTGGCAAAGCGAATTAAGTCCTAGATCTACAATTACAATATAGTTAGCGGATTTGCTTAGTTTTATTTCATCTTTCAATTTCTCTAGCTGCTTCTCAAAAAGTATAATTAAGGAAACCACTTGACTCTAGCTAACCGTGTCTGCACTCTCTTCACAGGTGACTACTTCGCTGGACTAAAGTACATTCCCCTCAAATTCTAGTCTTCTTGCAGCTGCTGCATTCTCCTACATGCTGTTGCAGAATCCCGAAAATGCTTCTAAATTTTTCGGGACACAAACAGCATCTCCTGCATATCATTGTCATTTTTTAAAAGTTCTGTAACACCAAGTTGATTGTGTGAGCAAAACAAGAAATGTGATGGAACTACCCCCCGCTGTAATGCTCTAACAATATTGATGTCATTATCAGAAATCACATATCCTCAGGAGAGTCCAAGCAGGATTAGTCATGTTGCAATGACATCCCTTACTTTTTGTAACAGATTGTCAGCTGTATGCCACTTAGTGAAGCCGCTGATACACAAAGTAGCCTACTTCTGAAAAATGTGACGTACTTGGGTACATGCTGCTGCTGTTCCTGCTGGTGAAGGCGAATCACCAACCCAGTGGGCTGTCACAGTCATATAATCTTTAGTTTGCCCAGTTCCGCTTGCCCACATACCTGTGGTTAAGTGTACTGTGGGTAGAATGGGATTTTGTAACCCAATAATTACATTTTACCTCAAGTAACTGTCTAAAACCAGCTGTATTAATAGTGGACATTGGACGCAAATCTACTACCAGCATAGTCCCCATGGCGTCTGTGATCCGCTTTGCGACTGGGTGACAGCTTTCTTCCTCTAGCAAAGGATTGTTTAACAGTCAATTGTTGTAAACTACTAGTAGTCTTCTTTTGGGTTGAAGATCCACCCCCAGCAGCAGCGGGACTAAGGCTCAATAATTCTTCAGAGGAATCATGGTTAGTGGAGGAGTCATCTAGCCTTAGCAACTTGGATGCAGGACTAACTCTCATCACTTGTGAGGATATTGATGATGAAGGTGTTGAGGGTGTAGATTGCAGGTGCTGGGATCTAGATGAGAGAAGGGAGGTAGATAATGCTGGACTGTTTGTTATTTTTTTAACATAAGTTTCTGATTTTCCCAACAGCTTTCCAAGAACTCGCTTCAAATGACGTAACATGGATGAGGATCCTAGATGGTTAAGGTCCCTACCTCTACTGAGTGTGGCTTTAAAAATGCTACAATTGGCTAGACAACTGTTGTCAGGATTTGTGTAAAAATAATTCCACACATAAGAGGTGGATTTTTGGTCTTATGCCCAGGCATGACAATGGCCATTTTCTTATCACTGGCAAGAACTGCTGCAATCTTTGTTTGAAAGTGTATGAAGATAATATTGTGACTTGTGAGGTGGTCAAAATTGATTGCAAATGACTTGAAATTAGTGTTAGTGAGGTAAATAATAATGTAGGATCAAAAAAAGAGCAACATTATGTGATTTTAGTATATTTTAGCAATTTTTCTAAAAAAATACAGATCCAAAACCAAAGCACGTAAGGGCGGTTTTGGCAAAACCAAAACCAACACCCAAAGGTAATCCAGATCCAAAACTAAAACCAAAACACGGGGGTCAGTGAGCAACTCTACTTTCTAGCGCATGTAGATTTTGTCATAGGGCAAATGAATTATTACAGCTTCGGTACGTGGGCAGACTATTGTGGACTGGATTGCCTATGACTACTCAGAAATAGATTCAGCTGCGGCCATATGCATACACACTGCAGCTGTGAACCCATTATGTAAGTGACTGCTTGTTTTTTAGATGTTATAAATGTGATTGTTTTATAACACCAATCCCACTTGGCTTTACTTACACTTGCATTATTGAGAGAGGTAATGGAACTAGAGATAATCCTCACAACAGAGGGAATGCGGCTGTATTAAAGAACGTGACTGTGGATCAATATCGGGCTAATCTAGTAGCATTGATCGTGGACAACTATATATTCAGCATAAAGTGTAAGTGCACTTTTTGCTATATTTAAAATTGCACGGTAATACTCAAGTAGTCATGACGATGCAAAAAGGGGGAAGTATAAAGGGATAATAGACAATCACTGGCAGATTGGATAGCATGATTGGGGAGCTATGCAATATCCTAGGTATGTAAGTTCTACATTTTCATTTTTTGGGATTTGATGAATTCTTTCAATTTATTTTGTGTGCATAGCCTCTGGACATTAGTATTTTTCCAACAAGTGCACTGGGGTCATGCATAATGTGAAACTAAATTTTATCAAAGCTGGTCTCTCAATCTTTTTTTGTTGCCAACCGACACCTCACAATGAATACATGTAACAGCTAGAACAGACAGAACCCCTGGCTTGAGATCATTAATAACTAGAGATGGGCGGGTCCGGTTCTCCGAGAACCGAACCCACCCGAACTTTGGGTATCCGAGTACCGAGCTGAGCAGCTCGGTACTCTCCCGCCCATTCCGAATCCAAATCGAGGCCGAACGTCATTGTGACGTCGTCGGATCTCGGGACTCGGTTCTCGCGATACTTCAACTTTATAAATACACGCCTCCACAGCAATCCATCGCCATTTGACAGAGGGAGAGAGCAGGGTGTAGTCATAGGCTAATTAGAGCAGGGACAGAGAATACAATATTGTTCTTGCAATTGCTCTAACCAAAATCGCTAGTGCAGAGAGGAGGATAGAGGTTTATTATTTTTTCTTCATATTTGGCACTCCCCAGCGCTTTTGGGGTGTCCCCCATAATTGTGCATTAATATTTCTGGCTGTCAAAAGTCATATCTGTCAGCAGTATCTACTCAATAATTTTTAGCACTCCTCAGTGTTTTTGGGGTGTCCTCCCTAATTGTGCATTAATATTTCTGGCTGTCAAAAGTCATATCTGTCAGCAGTATCTACTCAATAATTTTTAGCACTCCTCAGTGTTTTTGGGGTGTCCTCCCTAATTGTGCATTAATATTTCTGGCTGTCAAAAGTCATATCTGTCAGCAGTATCTACTCAATAATTTTTAGCACTCCTCAGTGTTTTTGGGGTGTCCTCCCTAATTGTGCATTAATATTTCTGGCTGTCAAAAGTCATATCTGTCAGCAGTATCTACTCAATAATTTTTAGCACTCCTCAGTGTTTTTGGGGTGTCCTTCCTAATTGTGCATTAATATTTCTGGCTGTCAAAAGTCATATCTGTCAGCAGTATCTACTCAATAATTTTTAGCACTCCTCAGTGTTTTTGGGGTGTCCTCCCTAATTGTGCATTAATATTTCTGGCTGTCAAAAGTCATATCTGTCAGCAGTATCTACTCAATAATTTTTAGCACTCCTCAGTGTTTTTGGGGTGTCCTTCCTAATTGTGCATTAATATTTCTGGCTGTCAAAAGTCATATCTGTCAGCAGTATCTACTCAATAATTTTTAGCACTCCTCAGTGTTTTTGGGGTGTCCTCCCTAATTGTGCATTAATATTTCTGGCTGTCAAAAGTCATATCTGTCAGCAGTATCTACTCAATAATTTTTAGCACTCCTCAGTGTTTTTGGGGTGTCCTCCCTAATTGTGCATTAATATTTCTGGCTGTCAAAAGTCATATCTGTCAGCAGTATCTACTCAATAATTTTTAGCACTCCTCAGTGTTTTTGGGGTGTCCTCCCTAATTGTGCATTAATATTTCTGGCTGTCAAAAGTCATAACTGTCAGCAGAATCTACTCAATAATTTTTAGCACTCCTCAGTGTTTTTGGGGTGTCCTCCCTAATTGTGCATTAATATTTCTGGCTGTCAAAAGTCATATCTGTCAGCAGTATCTACTCAATAATTTTTAGCACTCCTCAGTGTTTTTGGGGTGTCCTTCCTAATTGTGCATTAATATTTCTGGCTGTCAAAAGTCATAACTGTCAGCAGAATCTACTAAATAATTTTTAGCACTCCCCAGTGGTTTGCGCTCAGAATGGATTCAAAGCAGTCCACATATGATCTAAATGAGCAACCAGGTTCTGTCACCAGTCCTGATGTTAGTGTTCCCAGTACGTCATCTGGCCAAGGCGATGTCAAACAACAGAGTGTTTTCAAATTAGTGCAAAAAACAAAAACCAAAAAAAAATTTACTGTATTGAAGCGAAAAAGAAGTGTAACTGAGCAAAAGTTAAGTGACGATAAAAAAAAAATTGCAAGCATGCCATTCTACACACGCAGTGGCAAAGAGAGAATGAGGCCTTCACCTTTGGCTATTAGTGGCAGATCCCAAAAAGTTACCCAGGCTACAATTGGTGCACAACTACTGTTACGCGTCAAAGCTGAGCTGCAAGATACCAGTGAGGCATTACAGGAGAATATTTGCTCTGATTCACAAATGACAACAATCCCTGTGGAGAGTCCATCCAACAGTGGGATGTCTAATCGTGAGCATTCTGCTGATGTGTGCCTTAATAGCCCGAGTGTAGCCGGTGATACCCAAATTGAGGATGCCACTTTGGAATTAGAAGAGGATGAGGGGGAGATTTGTGTAGGCGACGAGGGCGCTAATGAGGATGTTGATGAGGATGAGGTTGTTTGTGTAAGTCCTGCACCAGTGGCAGCAGTTCTGGCACGTGACAAGAAAAAGGCCATTGTCATGCCTGGGCATAAAACAAAAAAATCCACTTCTTATGTGTGGAATTATTTCTACCCAAATCCAGACAACAATTGTATAGCCATTTGTAGTGTATGTGAAGCCACAGTCAGTCGAGGGAGGGACCTTAACCATCTTGGAACCTCGTCTATGTTACGCCATTTAACGAGAGTTCATGGCAAAGTGTTGGGAAAAGCTGAAAGTTCTTCCCAAAAGAATACAAGCACTCCCTCATCAGCTAAGACCCTCCGCTCACCGACATACCGACGGCTACAAAATACACCCACCACACCATCCTCATCAATATCCTCAGTAGCGCTCGGAGTTAGCCCGGCATCCCACTTAAGGCTGGATGACTCCGGCACTATTATTGATTCCTCTGAAGAAAGCGTTAGTCCTGCTGCTGCTGTTGCTGCTGCTGGGGGTGAATCGTCATCCCAGAGGCAGGTGAATAAAATGAGCAGTCCTACATTTCAGCAATTAACTGTGAAACAATCATTTGCGAGGGGAAGCAAATATGACAGCAGTCACCCAGTCGCCAAGCGAATCACAGACGCCATGGCAGCAATGTTAGTGTTAGATCTGCGTCCAATCTCCACAATAAACGCAGCTGGTTTTTCACAGTTAATTGAGGTTTTGTGTCCGCGTTACAGAATTCCATCGCGACACCATTTCTCCCGTAAAGCTATTCCACAACTATACCAAAAAGTGTGTAAAAATGTAGAGATTGCGCTGAAAAATGCCATTCTGCCCACTGTTCACTTAACCACAGATATGTGGACAAGTGGAAGTGGCCAAACCAAAGACTATATGACTGTGACAGCCCACTGGGTTGGTCATTCACCTTCACCAGCAGGAACAGCAGCAGCATGTACACCACTACGTAACATTTGTCACAGGCAGGCCACTCTTTGTATCACCGGCTTCACTAACAGGCATACGGCTGACAATTTGTTACGCAAACTGAGAGATGTGATTGATGCATGGCTTATACCACTCGGACTCTCCCCAGGGTATGTCATTTCAGATAACGCCAACAATATAGTGCGAGCATTACAGCTGGGTGATTTCCAACATATTCCCTGTTTTGCTCACACCATCAACTTGGTGGTGCAGAGCTTCCTACGAAATAACCGTGAGGTGCAGGAGATGCTTTCGGTGGCCCGTAAAATTTCAGGCCATTTCAGGCATTCAGCCACAGCATGTAGGAGATTACAGCAGCTCCAAGAGCAGTTTAACTTGCCCTGCCACCAACTTAAGCAAGAGGTGGTAACTCGGTGGAATTCCACCCTGTACATGCTTCAGAGGATGGAGGAACAGCGCAAAGCCATCCAAGCATATTGCACAAGTCATGACATTGGGAAAGGAGGGGGGATGTATTTCACTCTTGCACAGTGGGGAATCCTTTCAGTGCTGTGCAAGGTGCTGAAACCATTTGAAGTTGTGACATGTGAGGTCAGTGCAGACTCTGCTAGTTTGAGCCAAGTCATTCCTTTAATTAGACTATTGGAAAAGCAGCTTGAGAAAATGAAGGAGGAGCTGAAAGCAAGCAATTCAGCAAAGTATGTTGGCCTTGTCGATCAAGTACTTAATTCGCTTCACAATGATCCTCGAGTTATTAAGATCTTGAACTCGGATCAGTACGTTTTGGCCACTGTGCTTGATCCAAGGTTTAAAAGCTACATTGAGTCTTTACTTGTAAATGAGCGAGATGTGAACTTTTGCAAGGAGCTATTGCTCAGCAAGTTGGCCGCTGAACTGGGCCTCGGCTTGACGACGTGTCCTCCTTCACTTTCTCAAGCTGTTGCTCGTAAAAAATTAAATTTCCAAAAAAGAAGCAGGGAAGACACAGGGGGCAGACGAGAACAATTTAACATCTGGGCTGGTTTGAAGGATTTTTCAAAAAAATGTGTCACTTTGCCCATAACTCCATCCAATATGAGTATAAACATGCAAAGGATGGTGGAGGATTACTTTCAAGAGGTAGTTGATATGGAAATGTCAGACAGTCCCTTTCCTTACTGGGAAGAAAAGCAGGCCATTTGGAAACCCATGTACAAACTTGCTTTGCAATACCTAAGCTGCCCACCCTCCAGTGTGTACTCTGAACGAGTGTTCAGCACAGCAGGGAACTTAGTCAGTGATCGCCGTAGAAGGTTACTTCCCAAAAATGTGGAGAAAATGATGTTTATAAAAATGAACTACATCTTCCACGAGGAAGGCCTTCACCATCCAAGACATCCAAGCACTGACTGTTCTCTAATGGCGGATTCAAGCGGCGATGAATTGATAGTCTGTGATGATGACGTACACACTGATGAGGGTGAGGATGAAGCTGAAGATGATGCCGATAACATCTTTTTAAAACTTTCTATGTAAGTGTAGGGTGCAATCTACCCCCAAAGAGGAAAGGGACTTGTGCCATTTCCATATCACATACCATCTTGAAAGGCTGCTGTTAGGGCAATTTATCCTTAAGGGTAGGGTGTCATAGACAGAGTGACCCTAAACTGGCTTTGTCCATTTTTCATAATATTGTACAGTCTATAATGGCTGAATTTTTTAGTATTTTATACAAGTGGAGGGGGGCCTAGAGAGACAGAAACCAAACTGTCTTTCTCCATGTCAATTAATATTGTACAGTCTATAATGGCTGAATTTTTTGGTATTTTATACAAGTGGAGGGGGGCCTTGAGAGACAGAAACCAAACTGGCTTTTTCCATTTCTTTACATATTTAACTATAAGTGTAGGGTGTAATATACATTCAAAGACGATGGCTGCATTGCCAATATGCATAGATGGAGAGGAAGACAATCTGTTTTGTGTGTAGAATAGGCCTACCAACGAAGAATTAAACTGTTTTTTTGGATGATTTATTACCTCAACAATTAGATTACTTGTCTCTAAAACAGTTGGAGCACTAAATTGGGTTAATTTAGGCCCAAAAACATGGATTTTCCCAAAAAATAGCAAAACAAAACCAAACAAAACCAAAACCAAAACCAAAACACGCAATGGCGGTTTTGCAAAACCAAAACCAAAACCAAAACACGACGGTAATCCAGATCCAAAACCGAATCCAAAACCAAAACACGGGGGTCAGTGACCATCTCTATTAATAACTAACGCATCCTTCTACTTCTCATCATCATTGTTATTGTGTTTCCCAAGGGTCTTAGAAATCACAGCTATTTTTCTGGAAATGTGTGAGTTAGTGCACTCTGAGAGGAATGGCAAGTAAAATCTATCCTCATTTATATTACCCTTCCTCCCCTTCTTTTATGATCTGTGCTACCCCATATTTAATGAATTTCTGTGCTGGCAGGTTTATTTTACAACAATGGCATAGGTTTACCTTGGTAGAAGTTCATGTAGTTTCTTGGCAATTTGATCATTTATCATGGTAATTCTACAAAAGCCAGTGTCAGGTGCCGTCTCCACGCTCACCACAAGCGCCGGGGGTCCTTGCGGGGGTCCCTGGCGAACACCGGTGGTGCGTTAGTCTACGCGCCTTCCTGTTTAGTTGCGCTAATACCAGTCAGTGATATTCCTAGTGAAAGTTGTGACAGCCAGTACTTGAGTAAAGCCACACACTAGAATTGTAGGTACATTTTCCCATTGAACTTATTTCCTATCATCTTTGTTTTGGAGGCTTCATTAATGTGTAGGCTCAAAGCCACTGTGGTGAAAGAGTGTGGTAACACTGCAGCCAGCAAGCCAGCTCCTGCCATCCATGTGTTGCTATCATTAGTTAAAAAAAGATTGTATTATGATTTTACTTTAGCATACCATATTCATTTTTCTCCTAGCAAATGACAAGAGCTCGGGAAGGTGCAATATCATTCTTTATTTGTGAAAAAAATGGATCAGGACTATGTGCTTGCATGTATGTGTTAGTAGATTGTATGACTCAGGGAAAAGGAAGTACCCTTGAAACAGCATCCCATGGAGGTTTTGTCTCCAGGTTTTACTGGCTCTGAGACTTATTACAACAGTAAGGAAGCTTTGGTGCAGAGAATTTATATGCCAATGGCATAAGTCCTCAGGAAAGAGCACCAGATAGTCAGGCAAGCCAAGTTTCAAGTACAGGAGACAAGCAGCGCAGTGACTTAGAAGGCCAGAGATTAGGGAATGTAGCAGACAAGTGAAGGCAGAAATATGAGTCAAAGTCCAGGAGCACAGTGTTTCGGCTTCCAGTGAGCAGCAGATAAACTCTTAGAACAAGGTATAATAGAGGTCTTCATATATAGCAAACTCCCTTTCCCATAGAGATATATACACAAATACTCAGATGCTCACAGGATATGTAATCAGAGTAGTAAGAGTTGATCTATGGTACAGGTAGCAAAGGGATATTGAGACTGGTAGTAGCTTGCAGGCAGCATACCAAAGATAACCAGAGAGACTGCCAATGATCAAGGGCAGGATGGATAAGCAGAGACAAGCCAATGGTCAGGGTGTGCAGCAAATAAGGAGGTCCAGTTACAAGCCAAACAGCTAATGCGTGTAGCAGATAGAGAATATGCAGGAAAAAGCAGAGATTAGGCAACAGGTAAGCAGCAGACAAAGGTTTACAGCAAAAACAATAGTCTTCACGAACACAAGCCCCACCTGTTATTTAAGGTAATGAGAGCCAATCGGAGCAAGGCACTCCCCAGTCTAACAGATTATCATTGTTTGGGGCACTAATCAATGAGATAATCCTGTTACAGACTCTACTACAATGATAATCCAATCAATGTTAATTGGCCATATCATAAGTATAGTGAATCGTTGTTACTACATTAAGTTTCATTATTGATACCTGTTCTCTATCCAATCCAAACTACCAATTGTGAGCTATCGTAAATGTGGCTACATACTTGCGTGATTTTTATCTGTTTATCAAGACAGATAATTTGCAGCATCTGGTTTCTTCATATAGAATCATAACAAAGATTATATAAAATAACAACACAATAACACAGCGTGGCTTGGCAAAATTTTTGACATTTTAATTGGGATTTTGTATTATTTTTTCACTTTATTATTTCTTTTTTATTTCGCTGCTAACGATACCTAGGTTAATTGGGAACATGCTAAGAATATTTTAAACTTAATTAATAAAAGGTATATTTTAATCAATGTCCAACCAGCACAGAGTGCCCTTATTAGACATGTTTCTTTTTGTCCTCCTTATTTCATAACATGTTTTGAGCATATGTATCAGCCTTTTGGAGTAATGTGTTTTACCTATTTTCAATTGGTCCAATGGAGTTTAAAAGGAAGTGTGGAACAGTCTCCCTATCCCCTCTGAAGAAACCGCTGTTAGCGTATTTTGGGGGAGAAACGCATCAAAGAAACAATAAGTTCTTTATGCAGACAAAAGACACTTATTGATGCAAAATTCCAATGGTAACTATACATCTGACCCAGGTCTAAATTACTAAGATTTATGTGCACCTGTAATGCTAATCTGTTTATGTGAGATCTATGTCTGTGCTGAGAGGCTAAGTGCAACTAAGGACACTGCTAGCAACGTGACCTGCTACACTAATCTTTACTATTTTATCCACTGGAAGAGTGAGAACAGAATGCTGCATTCTATACTAATTTTAAACTCATTTTCTCCCAGGATGACTGGGCATAAAATTGTTGCTTTGTAATTTGGATGTCTGGAGGATTACAATGAAGAGGGAGCCTTCCTATACCATTTTTTATCTGCATGACTTTTGTTCCTAATATTGGAATGATGCTATCTCACTTGTTATTGCTATTGGTACCAGGTGATGAGTAACTACATGTCCACTGATTATGTCCCTACATTGGTTCCCTTTTTTCAACTGAATGATACTTCTCCTAACATACCAAACATCAACAAAACTGCACCATTATACATCTCTACACTTCTCTCAAAATATCTTCAACTTGACTGCTTCATTATGTGCAAGATCTGCATCTCTCGTCTACACTCATTACCTGTTTCCCTTCCCATTTGCAAGAGTTCTTTTATGGCTGGACCCATTCTATGGAATGCCCTTTCTTGCACTAGACTTTTCGCTAGCCTCCAAACCTTGAAGAGTTCTCTGAAAAAATCCACCACTTCAGTCACATTTATAAAATTCCTGGACCACATTCTTAACCTCCCTAGGTTATTGTACCATATTACCACCCCCTCTACACAGATAACACAAGATATACATGCTTTCTCTTCTAAAAGAAAAACAAACAAAAAAAAACACCTTTTACTCTTGCAATCTTGTTGAACTAATACGCAACATGCAGTATTTAACCTCATGTTTAAAACTCCTAGGGGGCATATTCAATTAGGGTTCCAGTTCGCGGTAACGCGCGTTACCGCAAAAAGTGCGCGTTCTTGCCGGTATTACGGTACCGCAATAACGCGGATTTTTGTACGCAACCCTATGGGCTGCGAACGAAGATCCACGTTATTGCGGTAACGTGGATTAAGTTCGCGGCCCGTTCCGGCGCGATCCCGCGAACCGGAACCCTAATTGAATATGCTCCCTACTGTGCTATAGATTGTAAACTTGCCTCTCTGTCTATCTCTTGGTTTTGTTTTTTTACTGACGTTGTTCCCATTTGTAAAGCACTATAGAATGTGCTAGTGCTACTTGAAAATAATAGGAATAAGAGTAAGAATGACTGTTTCAATCTATCCTCCTCTATTAGCAAAAATCAAAACTTACCTCGACTCATGGGAAAAACAAATAATTTCTTGAAACGGTCAGTTGGATCAAGTCAGAAAAAATTAATGTCTTGCCAAGGTTTCTTTAGTTGTTCCAAATCCTCCCCATTCAAATCCCACATTTTTAAGTATCTTCAATGTCTCACATCAGCTTTTACCTTTCTGAATCAATGACATTGGATAGGACTATGTATACTGTAGTGACTTGCTCAGAGAGCTCACCTGGGCATACCAGATTTCAAAAATATTACCTAGCAGTGCAAATGGCTCAGTGCTTGCAGTGGAGTGCCCCACTGCCCTGCAAGGTGTGGCCAGTATTGAAGTTGAGAACATTAAGATCTCAGATCCTTCCTATCTCCTGTGGTTCCCAAGACATTGATGGCCCTTTTGTACAAAATCAAATTCATTACATCTATCCTCAGCAGTTTGGTATTGTGCATGAAAATGGTACCCCTTGGCAACAGATTTCCCTCCTTTAGTCCTATTCTGGAACAGTCTTTTGACCCCCCTCTCCGCCCAACTGGCAGATGGAGTTAAATTTAAAGTGACTTTGGCCTGTTACCTTCTGATCCCCCTGTTACCAAGATACAGAAAAAATCAATATTCAATCCAGAAATTTTTATCAATGTTTCCAGATCAAACACTTCAACCGGACATCTTAAGCTAACATGCCAAACTCCACTTTGGTGTCTCTTCGCTCCATCAAGTTTTTATCTCAGCCCTATATCTAGGACGTTCCCAAATAAAAGGCTCCCCATGAACTGAAATGGTAGTACGATGAAGGGTTGCTGAAAATTACTATCTAGTCACTTCAATTGACATCATTGTTGTTTATATGGCACCACAGATTCTGTAGCGCCCGATGTAATCATACAGATATTACAACATCTGTATGATTACAAACAGTATATGTAATAATAGTAATATGGGTACAATTGAGCAGAATAATGAATGCATGTATGCAATTTAAAAGAACCAATTGCATATCATACAGAAAAATCCAGCATAAAACATGACAGGGACAAATAATGACAACGGAGAGTGGAAAAGAGAGAGACATAGGGTAGAGGGTCCTGCACATGAGAGCTTACATTCTAGAGGGAGGGGTAGAGGGCAATAGGAGCAAAGGGGACATTAACCATAGCACAGTGAGTGTGTGACGGTCCTCGGTGGAAGACTAGAAACAAAGAGACGATGCATGTGTTTGCTAGTCTCAGATGGTGCAGAGACCTGGGTGGAGTAGAGACCTTGATGTAGCAGAAGCCCTGATAAAGCAAAGGCGTAGGTGGTGCATAGGTACTCAACAGGTTCCAAATGTAAAGTTCCATATCAGCAACGGAAGGACAATTGCACCGATTAAACACCAAAGTGAAGGGTGGTACTGACCACTGCTGCCAGGTAGATAGATAGGGTACAAAATTGTGAAAAGGAGAGATATAAACTAAAATACATTTTAAAATATATAAGAATAGTTGCTCTCCAAAGTAAAAAAAAAACTTGAAAGAAAAATTTAGTAAGGTTTTAATTTTGACGTATTCCTATGATAAAGGCTGCAGACAATGATTCATCCTTGGAGGCCAAGGGGGAAAAAGGGTAGCGCTCTACTGCCAATGTTGTAAGAGCTGCACTAACCAAGGTTATCCCTCTCTAAGAGCTAATAGTTAAAAAAAATAGTTAGGCGCTCATTGACTAGAAGTGTTGATAATAGGAACCCTAATGTAGGTCTAATTGACCAATTGGTATCAATTCCTCTAAATATGGGTGCAAATCTATTAGTTCAACATGTTTTATTCAACATGATTGCCTTACACATATACACTATTAAAATCCTGACAATATCTAATTGACAATACCTAATATATCATAACACAATCTGGCAATTTCCAATGAACAATAACTTATATAACATAAAGCCACATAAAATCACTTAATATACATAAATTCTCCCACGCGCGTATCCAAGACTTTGCCCTCCCTGCCCCCCTCCACTGGAACAAGCTCCCTCCCTCCATCAGAACTTCCCCTAATCTGTCCAGTTTCAAACAGGCTTTAAAAACCCATCTTTTTCTTAAAGCCTTCCAGTCTCCCACTTAATCTCCTACCTTTTCTTCTGCCTCTTCCTCTCTTTCCCCTTCCCTTATCCTTATCCTCTGTTACTTCTTCTCTCCCTCTCTCCCCCATGTCTCTCTGTCTGTCTACCCCACCGCTTAGATTGTACACTCCTTTGAGCAGGATCATCTCTTCTCCTGTCTTCACCACTTTTAACTCTGCTTTCCAGCTACCTAGCCCTCCTCCTCGAGGACCCTCTCCCCCCCCATCCCCTCTCACTCCCTCATCTCCCCTCTGGGGGTCTCTAGGGGTCTCCTTGTCATCCGTGCCCTCCCTCTTGGACTCCGTCGTTGGCGGACCTTCCCCCCCCCCGCCCCTCTAGCTGTGCTTTGAGCTCACTGAGTTACTGTGCTTATTGTTTACTGTACTGTGCCGTCTCACCTCGTATTGTAATTTCGTTTGTCCCTGTACGGCGCCACAGACACCTAGTAGCGCCCTATAAATAAAATTTAATAATAATAATAAATTAAATTGTGCATAAATAATAGTCACATTCCTTGTCGAACCATATTTAAATCAGAGGAAAAATCCAGCCAATGGACAAATGAATATATGTCCACTATGTGTTCCCGGGTAAATGATAGTCCACTGAGGATAGTCCAATATAATACATAATGTCTTAGGTTGAATAATCCTCTTTAGAGGAGGAAGAAACTGGGAGGATGCACTGTATTGATCTAACCTGTATGCCGCAGAGTGCCTACCCAACGTTGTCAGCAGTGATGGATAGACATAGACTAGAGAGTCATTCAAATAATGCAATACTTGCTGTGTTATGTTGCTGTCCGGGTACCCAGCAATTCCTTGGACAAGAGATACTTCGCGGCGAGGCAAGTGTCAGCGTGCAGAGCTCGGAAAACGCTTGTGTTCCACTGTGGAACACAAACGTCACTACCGGTTCCCATGTGCAGCGTTATGGAATGGCAGAGGCGTGGCCCAACGCGTTTCATCCGAGAAGGAGTTTCTCAAGGGTGAATTGAACATATGAGTTCTGTGTGGTTATATATACATATTACTCCCACTTGATCATTCCGTATCCGATTGGCTGGAGATCCCTATATAGTCCTATGTAACCACTTGGCTGTTCGACTTAATAAAAGCCTTGATAAAATGCATGTTTTTTTATATACTCATTATTCAGCATTAATTGCATAAATCAAATGATGTTATACAGTGTTACAGTTATCATTTAAGGCCCTATATTTTACATATTAACTCCAAAGATTCTTAGAATGATGAGTTTGTATTCTATACTAATAACAACTCAATTAATGCTTCCAAGATCAAACGAGTTTGGGCATAGCCAGGGGGTAAGACCATAGATCGAATGTCCCACATATTTCTCACTATGGAATTGTTGATCAAATAGGTGGAAAGTGGGCATGCGTGTCTAAAGGTAATAGCGGTTATCCCCAAGGGATATGTTCCATGATTCCAACATATGCAATAGATTGAAAGGTCGAATTTCACATTAAGTCCTTTTGGTGTCAATGTGTTAAGATTATATATCGCTTTAGTCCGTTCCTTGTTCAATTTCTGCATCAAGTTACCTCCTCTCCAATTATTGGCAAATACAAATTACAATTGTGGGCTTCTTTGAAATGTCTGGATAAATGATGGTTATGAAACCCTATTTTGATGGTTCTCAAATGTTCTCTGACTCACACCTTTAACTTCATAATCGTCCTACCAATGTACATTGTAGCAAATATACCATGTTTGTGCTAAATATATGATTCATCCTTGGTCAGGATCCCCCTTCACAAAAAATTAAAAAATTAAATGAGCGACAAATTTTGCCATAACCCATTTAAAAAGCCAAGTGTATCTGAGTTTTGAGAAAACAGAAACATAAACATTGGTGGGAGGTGAAGGAAGACAGATTTTAAATTAAGAACAAGTTAGTTTTTACCTACAGTGTATTAGCCTGGCGTGGAAGTCTTGTGGCGCTAAGAGTTTTTTAGCCTATGGCAGCCTGAACCCTTATTCAGGTCCTGGTAGAAATTATAAACGGAGATGGATGACCGTACAGAGGCTACTGGGTTAATGCATAGGGATGTAAGTAGTGCTTAAAGGCCTCATTGTTTGTAGATTACTCATCTGAACAGCTTGACGGCCCCACAGCTCAGCTCCGGCTTGCACATGGCTGCCTGCAATGCCTGGAGTCATGTCACAGCAGGAGCTCTCCCCTCCCTCCCCTCAGTCATTAATGGAGACGGTGGTGAGACCACCCAGGTAGGTCTCCAGTGTGTTGCTCCCCCCCTTATAATGCACCCACCATCCCACACAGCACCACTTCCCTCCACCTCATCCCCACATCAGTGGTCGATTTTATGCCACAGTCAGCCCCCCAGACAATAGTAAGGCAGAAGCACCCCATTCCCCCATCTTCCCCCTCATCCAGCATGCTGTTCCCCTCCAATATTTCAGGGTGCACCATCCCTCCATCATCAGACCACACATCAGGCTCCCCATTCCTCCCTGTACTAACTGCATTTTCCCCAGGTACAGACCGCTCCCCACCCCACTTGCTGACTCCTTTCCCAGCACTTTCCATAACCCCCCCCTCACAGGAGTATCTGGGTTTTATTAACCCCCACACACTCGTGGTGTAAATCTAAAATGGATCCATTTGGCAAGGGGCTTTGAGTCACACTGAGGGCTCATGCCGATTCTGCAGTCTGTCGCGTTGCTTTGGCTGGGGCATTCTCCCTGTTTTGGCCCCTGGGAGACCAGATGTGGTTGCTCCATCTTTACTGCACACCACTCACCAAATACCAATTTAATTTCACATTTAAGAAATGTGTGTCCAGAATGGGTTGGAACCAGGCTGATTTTGGGACACATTCAATCAAGATTAGTGCAGCTCCCTCTGCGGCAGTAGAAGGTTCCCAAAACAGTCTGAGTCATAGTCCACTGTAAGGGGCCCGACATGCAAGTCTTTGTCCAAGGGCGAAAAGGCGATGGAGATGATGACAGATGGAAGCTGAGGCAGCGCAGACCCTGCTCTCTTCTTTCGCCTTTTATGCTTATGAGAATTTCTCGGAACAGCAGCTTGTACATATTGGGAGGTGCACAGTGGTATCTCTTAGTCTGATAGCCGGATATGTTGCAAAATTGTCTTTTACGGCCTCAGTAAAGGATTGCAAGTTCGATAGGATGGGACGATTCGTCTCAATAAATGCTTTACCCATTCCAAATGTTCCCCTCTAAAATACGATATAAGAAACAGTACCTGTCTCTTAGGGTCATTAACGAGGCTAGGTATATGGGAGTATGAGAAGCATAAAACCTCAGAAGGGCACTAAGTTGGGAAAGGTGTCCCTCAATGAAAGGAGACGGTTTGGACTTGACACCCTCGGCAAGAGACGGCTCGGACTTGGCACACTTGGCAGGAGGACCGGTCTGGGCGCACAACTTGGCAGGAGGCCTGGTCTGGGCGCACAACTTGGCAGGAGGCCTGGTCTGGGTGCACAACTTGGCAGGAGGCCTGGATTGAGCGCACGATTTGCCAGGAGGCCCGGACTGAGCGCACGATTTGCCAGGTGGTCCGGACTGAGCGCACAATTTGCCAGGAGGTCCGGACTGATCGCACGACTTGGCAGGAGGTCCGGACTGGTCGCACGACTTTACAGGATGCCCAGACTGGTCGCACGACTTGGCAGGAGGCCGAACTGGGCAGACGACATGGCAGGAGGCCCGAACTGGGCAGACGACATGTCAAGAGGCCCGGACTGGGCAGACGACATGGCAGGAGACTCGGACTGCGCAGCACAGTGAAAATCCTCAGAGGGGACAGCACTGTGAGAAGCCTCAGAGCGGACAGCACTGTGAAAAGCCTCAGAGTTGAACCGAATTGGGCAGCAACTTAGGCTGAACTGGAATACACGTCAACTTAGGCTGAACTGCACTAGGTGGCAACGTGGGCTGAACAGTGTTTCTGGAGGGACAGGACCCTCTCTGGAGCAGGCGGTAGAGGAATCGCCCTCTCGGAAGCGGGCTGGTAGGTCTGCGCCCTCTCGGAAGCAGGATGTAGGGGCAGCGCCCTCTTGGAAGCAGGCTGCAGGGGCAGTGCTCTCTCGGAAGCAGGCTGTGACTCAGGAACAGAGACAGAGACTAGAAATTCGGATGTGGAGACAGCGGCCAGCGACTCGGATGTGGTGACATCGGCCGGTGACTCGGATGTGGAGACAGCAGCCGGCGACTCAGATTGGGAAACAGCGGCCGGCGACTCGTATGTGGAGACAGAGGCTGACAATTCTGATCTGTAGACAGAGGCAGGGGTAGAGGCTGGAGGCTCAAGACCGGAGACAATGGCAGGCGACTCAGGACCAGAGACAATGGAAGTAGATTCAGGACCGGAGATAATGGCAGGAGACTGAGGACTGGAGACAATGACAGGAGACTCAGGATTGGAGGCAAAGGCTGGCACCTCGGAACTGGATGGCACCTTGAACTGGAAGTAGAGGATGGCACCTCAGGACAGGGCTAGAGGTGCTGGCGCCTCAGGATAGGCGACAGGAGCTGGCACTCCAGGACAGGCGACAGAGACTGGCATCTCGAGACAGGCAGCTGGAACTAGCACCTGGAGACTGGCAGCTGAAAATGGCACCTTTGGACTGGCGGCCAGAACTGGCACCTCTGGACTGGCAGCTGGAACTAGCACCTCTGGACTAGTGGCTGAAACTGGCACCTCAGGACATGCGGCTAGAACTGGTGGGCTAGGCATCATCCAGGGAAGCAGAACTGACTGTAGTGTGGGAACAGGAAGTGAAGCGCAAACAGATCCAGAATGAGGAGGGGAATAAATAGAATACGGTTCTTTAGGCTGTTTTGGTCTACGGATAGGACAGTCTTGTAAAAAGTGTATATTACTGGCACAGAAGAGACATAATTTATTAGTTCTTCTGTGTCGCTGCTCCTTTTCAGTCAGATGGGGGCATGGACCACCTGTGTTCTTGGTAAACAATAAATTTGTAGTAGCACTATTAAAAGATGATGTTTGCACTCATTCAGCAGCAGAGACGTTTGGTTGAGGCAAATCAACAGTATTTGATTTGTGATAAACAAAATCTAACAGTCTCCTAAATGGGTCCATAAGTAAGGCAGGAAACTGAGCCAACTGAAATCGCAATAAAATGATATCTGCTTGTACAGTTTGTAGCTGAGGTAGCTCATTGATTTGTAAGGCCTGGTCATACGGTCACACTTCAATGCAGGAATCACAGCTAAGGTGCCCGGAATATGGTGGAACACACAATGTTTATTGCAGGATGGTACAAACCAGATGGTGTAGGTATAGAATGAGGATTGCAGGGAGATGCAGAAAGCAAATACCAGGAAGACAGTTGATGCAGGTAAACAGGTAATATGAAGAAATCCCAGGGAACAGGTGAAGCTGGAGCACAGCAGGGAACAGCACTGCAATAAGAAAATATCAGTGACACTGCATGCATTTGTCAAATGCATTTGGGGGGTCTATGAAATATACATAGTTAAAATCCTTGCATTCAGCGATTTAATAGGACTGACCAAAAGCAGATGATGGACCAAATGTTGTGCAGGACAATCAGGATCCACTATTCAGACTTAAGAACCCTTATTAAGACTTGTGGATATGTAATTTTATTGCATAAAATAAACAGTTCTATACTGTGCATGCAAATTAACAATATACATGTATATGTCCAGATGTAGACTTTTGCATATTATTGACATATGTATTGCAAGAAGTGAAGTGAGGGCAAGCAAGTATAGGACAAGTATACTAAGGACATGTTCACATAATTGCAACATGACACGAATATAGCCTTCAGGAGATGTATCTCTTGCAGGTACTGAAGGGCTGGTTAAATGATATACCATGGTGATGATGACTATCAGTAGCACCATCATCATCAACAACATTTATCTAGCCACTTCAGATTTCATCATCATAAGCTATTTATATAGCGCCACTTATTCTGCAGCGCTGTACAGAGAACTCATTCACATCAGTCCCTGCCCCATTGGAGCTTACAGTCTAAATTCCCTAACAAATACACAGAGAGAGAGAGAGAGAGACTATGGTCAGTTTGATAGCAGCCAATTTATCTATTAGTATGTTTTTGGAGTTTGAGAGGAAACTAGAACACCTGGAGGAAACCCACGCAACCACAGGGAGAACATACAAACTCCACACAGATAAGGCCATGGTCAGGAATCAAACTCATGGCCCCAGTGCTGTGAGGCAGAAGTACTAGCCACTAAGCCACTGTGCTGATTTCCTAGCAAAATTTCCTAGCTGATTAGCAAATAATATGCACAAATTGTCTCCGGAACGGCCCCAGAGGCACTTTGCCTGATTTTTGTTCGCACCCCATAGTGGTGAGAGCAAAAATGAGTGTATATATTTTTACCATACTACTGGAAAAAGTGCGCAGCTGTGATGTTATCAGGAACTTTGCAGCTAATTGAATCGCCCCCATAGTGTAAATGGCCATACCCATGAGAGCTACATTCTAGAGAGAGACAATAAGAGAAAATGTGGCATTAAGCATGGCACAGTGAGTGTGCGACCATCCTCAGCTGCAGAGGACAATTATCCACTGTCATTGAGAAGATATCACTGTGACACTGCATATTAATTGCGTTGGGAGAGGTTCAGTGGAGGATACATCATTAAACTTCTTGCATTCACCTACTGTAAAGCCAGTTAATAGGACCGACCAAAAACAGAGGCAAGTATGTTTCCCTCCTGACAGTTGTCACTACAGTCTTTCTACACCCATATCTACAGCCCCAATAAAATCTTGCCATTTGGAGGCCCCTGGGGTACCTCTTGGTAAGTTCGTTTTCAATTTAGAAACACATGAATGTATGACCCAGTATATAGGGACCCTCATTGTTCAGAGTTAGGACCACCCTATTAGCAGAAGCAACTTGATGCAGTGGGTGGCTTATCATGCATTTGCAAATAAGTGTAACTTAGAATTCTACATTTTTATGTACAAGTATAATAGCAGCTCTTTTACTGGTTCACAGTGGTGTTACTGATGTTTTTTTTTTCTGGATAACCCTTTCCTTCCAAGCACCTGCTGTGAACCTAAAAATTGATAGACCAACTTCTATTTCTGTGCTGCTGTTTGAGAGGCATGTTTGGTATCAGTAGCTGATGAGGACTGCTGGTCCTGTATTTCCATCTGAAGGCTCCTGAAGTATCTCTTGGTGAGATAGCTCTCAATGTAACAAAAGCACATGAATGTATGACCCAATATATAGGGACTCTTATTGTTTAGAGTTAGGTCTAATCTATTAGCAGAAGCGCTCTTTCGGGTCGGATGGATTACCATAGATTTGCAAATGTGTGTAACTGAGAATCCTGCATGTTGTATGTACAAGTAGAATAGAAGCTCTATTATTGGTTAACAGTGGTGTTGCTGGAATATTTTTTCAGTTTTTTTCCTTTCTGGAAAACCCCATCCTTTCAAGTACCTTCTGTAAACCTATAAATGTATTGCGCAACTTCCATATCTGTATTGCTGTTTGAGATATTTGGTATCAGTAACTGATGAGGAGTGTTGGTCCTGTATTGCCATCTAGAGGCTTCTGGGGTACCTCTTGGTAAGTTAGCTCTCAATTTAAAAGGACACGAATGTATGACTGAATATATAGGGACTCTCATTGTTTAGAGTTAGGAACACCCTGTTAGCAGAAGCGCTTTGACAGGGCGGGTGGCTTTTCATAGGCAACAGAGATGCCAGCTAGGGTGTCAGAGTATCTAGGTCCATAGACGCCAGCAATTTTGCCTGTTCCCTGTGTATACCAGACTGCATTGGATTCTAACCCAGCTCTGTCTGACTACTCTTTTGGATCTCCCTCTGGACCCATTCTGATTTCCTGGCTTTGACATTTTGGCTCTATGACTCTGCTCCTGCTTACTCCTTTGGTACCTGTATTGCCCTCACGGTTTGACCTTTGGACTGCATGACTACACTAGTTCACCTCACCTCGCTGGTAGTTAACTGGGAGGGCCGCGACCTGCACGTCTCTGCAGCAAACCCCAAACTCCCTTGCGGGGACTCCGCGCCTCCTAGCATAGTAGCACCAATACCGGCAGGTAAGACCTTCAGAGCAAGTGTGTTTGCGACAACGGACTGTGTGGTAATGTAATCTGCAGAGTATGTCTTGAGGGGTCTCACTTTGTAGGTCCCTCGGATGAAGAGCTCTGTGTGCCCGGTTAAACAGCACAACCTTGCTTGGGTCGGTTTCCAAGATTTTTGCTTGAGCGTCAGTGATGCCATGACCTTGGAAATCATCAGGAATATCCCAAATTCTTAGATTGCACTGATTTCTGTTATCTAGGTCATCAAGACGTCTCAAAACAAATCTTGGCCATGTAAAGAGACCTTATCATGAAACTCTGCTTCTCCAGTGCTGTCAATCTAGTATAGATCTGAGAAATGTCGCCTATAATATTGTTATTTCTTGATGTACAGTTTTCCTAAAGTTTTTTTTCAAGGTCTAAGAAATCTTGTTTGGTAGGAAGATCCTGTTTTGTATGTAAGGATCAAGTATGGGTAAGAATTTCCTCCAGATTATCTTTGGCACTCGCATAGTTGTTACCGTGTTGTGAGGAGGCTGTTTTTCCACTGTCATCCTGCTGTTGAAAAGAAGAGTCAAGTGGTGTCAGTGTTTTAGACAGATGTGAGGAAGACTCTATTTCAGCTGCTACATAATGGAGGACATTGGACTGAAGAGGATCTTCGGTTGGTTTCCCCACTTCTTTCTTCTGAACGCTCTTCCAGCTCAGCTTTTCCCAATTCAGAGATTGTATTAATAAATCAGGCAAAAGCATCAGTATAATATTGCTATGATGCTATAAGACCCAGGATGGTGGCTCTCCAAAATAGTACCCCATATTGTTCAGGTTAGGGGCCATGAATACTTGTGAACTCGGTCAAGCCATATGAGGTGATGGAATCATTATTTTTGGTATCCTGAAGTAAAGAATATATAGCATGTTAATCCTTAAAGTACAGGTGATTGTTATATCTCAAGAGGTCACTAAATGACTTCAAATCTAAATCCTTTCTTAGTACGTAGTAGTATGGATGAATTAAAAGCAACAAAAAAGTCATGCAGATGGTTCAGGAAAGTCTTACGGTCTGTTTCAGGTGAAACAGGGAAGTGAGACTTTAAAATTTTAATTCGAGATGACAGTATGTCTCTATGTATAAGCAAGTAGATAGTAGTACAGTGCAGCTACTGTTGAGAACCAATAGCAGGGTCAATAGTGGTTGGCAGAGAGTAAATGCTTGTTGTTTGTTTAGTTGTAAAGAAAAGATGGTAAGAAGTCATAAAAGTAGCACCACATGAAATATGCAGCTGAGGAGAGGCAGGTGGCTGCAGGGGTGAAAAAACAGAGGACAGCAAATACAATACAATTACAATATAATAAATAATAATATTAAAAAAATACAATACTAAAACAGAGGGCATAAATAACATGGCAGACCTAACTGCCCTGGGGAGAGGGGGTGCACTAGCAGGTGCTATGATAGACAGGAGATGAAGCTGACAGGCTGAGTGTCACAAGCCACCACACTAGCCATGACGGCTCCAGTATACTTACTGTTGCGGCCACATCCTGGCTGTTGCCCTGGCAGCCGCAACGTCACTTCCAGCCTTCATGTCTGATGCATTGCCAGGGAGACCGGGACACTTTCTCTGCCACTGTGTCCCGGGCTGTTGACAGGCTGACAGGCTGTGCACGTCTGTAATTACTAATATATGCTTTCTGTGATGGCATGGGGGTGTGTGCTTCTTCTCTACAGTTGATTGACCCTCATCAGTTTAAAAGGCAGGGAGGGCTTAGCCTCCCTGCCGGTTATAGCATTTGTACCATGTCTTTTCTAGCCTGCTCCTCGTACTGAGAAATCTCTGATTGAAATCCTGTTGTGACGCTTTGATTTGTTTTCCAGACCCTGTTTGCTTTCTGATTGCACTGACATTTTGGCTCATTCTTCTGGACTATCCCTGTCTGCTGCCAGCCTGAGCTATTGGCCTGTTTGGGACTTTCGCCAGGGCCGGACACAAAAAGACAATTTTTGGCCGGTCCCTGTACCAGCCCAAGTTTCTATTACTTTGTGGCTGGCCCCTCCTCTGGTACCAGCCACAATCCATCACTGGCACCGTTTGTCTCTCCCCACCCTCCCCAGTGTCACATGGGATGCGCAGCATGTGACAGGTGCCGTCCCATGTGTGAAGATCAGCTCGCGCGGCTGTAACATGTCATATGTAAGTGATGTGTGTGTGATGTCAGTACAGTGTGTGTGTGTGTGTGTGATGTCAGTACAGTGTGTGTGTGTGATGTCAGTACAGTGCGTGTGTGTGATGTCAGTACAGTGTGTGTCAGTAAAGTGTGTGTGAGATGTCAGTATAGTGTGTGCGTGTGCTATGTCAGTACAGTGTGTGCGTGTGATATGTCAGTATAGTGTGTGCATGTGATATGTCAGTACAGTGGGTGTGCGTGATATGTGATATGAAGTACAGAAATACTGTAAGACGATGGAGAGATGTAGTAGTCAGCGGGTTGCAGGGTTGGATACCTCTGGAAGAGGTGGTGAGATGAGTAGCCTGCAGATTGCATTGTTGGAAACCTCTGGAAGAGGTGGTGAGATGAGTAGCCTGTGGGTTGCAGTACTTCTCTGAGAGGCATGTTGGTGTCAGTAGCTGAGGGGTAATACTGGCGCTGTATTGCTGTTTGGCGGCTTCTAGAATAATTGTATTTTTCTTTCTGCAAGTAAGAAGTGCAAAGTATTGCAAAGTTTTTATTTCTTTTGTCTTTGTGCCAAGATTAGGTTGAGGCAGAGAGAGGGGGCTGTGTGTCTGCTCATTCTTTGCACTGTGCAAATCTCTCTGTGCTAATGTACCTTTTCTAAAGGTAAATTAAGCTTAAAGTAAGTTGAAGAGAGAAGGAGAAACAATGTAGGTTTTAAAGTGATCAGCTTGAGAATGTGACGTTCTATTTCAAGTGTAGATGGATTTAAATTTTTGAGAGAGATGCAGAATCTGCATTAATATGTTTTGTTAATGGTTTTGTATGATTAGTAGAAGGCATGTATATGTGCATATATGTGGATTAGTATGTCAGTCTTGCTATGTTATTACCTCTAATGGTGATGTTATGGCTTTTAAACATTCATCATTTTGCACAGATATACGAACTCATAACACTGATTAGAGTTTGCTATAGTTTCTGAATGGGTAAGTACTAAAACTGTGTTCATGAGGTTCTCTCACATCAGGGGCGCACCCAGGGGGGGGTTTCCTAGTCCCCAGAAACCCCTCTCCTACCTGGGGTGTCCTATGCTTACAGTGGCTGGCCCCTCTCCCGGGACCAGCCACTGCTGCTTGTAATCATCTCCCAGTCAGTCCCCTGCTGTGTGAGCACAGCTCTCTGCCGGCAGATTGGCCCCTCCCCTTCCTCCCATACAGCCAGCATGGGTGTTATACAGGAGGCAGCAGCAGAAGAAGGTAAGAATGTGTGTGTGAGTGTTTATGTATGTGTGTGTTTATGTATGTATGTGACAGCTTACATATCTGTGTGTTTATGTCATACTTACCAACTTTCTGTTGGTGAAATCCGGGAGCCTGCAGAGGAGGTGGGCGTAACGGGGGGGCGGGGCTCCAAGTGGCGTCATTTTGGACCTGCCCCCATGACGTGATGACGCAAAATGCGTCATTTGACAGCGGGGGGCGGGGCCAAACGCCGCGATTCACCGGGAATCGCGGCGTTTGGGACTTAATTCTGCCCACTTCACTAGGAAGTGGGCAGAATTATCCAGATGCGGGGGATTGCCACACTCGCCCGGGAGCCCGGGAGACTCTCGCAAAATGCGGGAGTCTCCCGGATATTTCGGGAGAGTTGGCAAGTCTGGTTTATGTATGTGTCTATGTGACAGCTTACATATCTGTGTGTTTATGTATGTGTGTGTTTATGTATGTATGTGACAGCTTACATATCTGTGTGTTTATGTATGTGTATGTGTGTAAGTATGTGACAGCTTACATATCTGTGTTTATGTGTGTGTATATATATATGTGACAGCTTACATATCTGTGTGTTTATGTATGTATGTATGTATGTATGTATGTGTATGTGACAGCTTACATATCTGTGTGTTTAATCCTGTGTGTTTATGTATGTGTGTGTATGTGACAGCTTACATATCTGTGTGTGTATGTGACAGCTTACATGTTTGTGTGTTTGATCCTGTGTGTTTGTGTGTGTCTGTGCTTGTCTGTGTATGGGACAGTTTACATATCTGTGTGTTGGATACGGTGTGTGTTTGTAGCCACGCCCCTACACATACTGGACACGCCCACTTGTATCGTGGCGCAGAAACCCCCCTCCTCGAATCCTGCGTTTGCCCCTGCACATCTAGGGACACTTATATTAAACATGCATATACATATATACACATACATATATACACATACATATATACACATACATATATACACACACACATATATATATATATATATATATATATATATATATATATATATATATATATATATATATATATACACACACACACATATACATATACACATATGAATACTAAGGGTGTGCACTGGGCACTTTTAGTGTTTTGGGTTTTGGTTTCTGATTAGCTTGAGGTTTTTGGTTCTGATTTGTTTTGGCAAAACACCTGACGAAAGGTTTTGGTTCTGAATTAGGATTTTGGTTTCTGATTTATTTTTAAAAAAGCATAAAAAGTGCTAAAATCTAGTTTTTTGTTTGTTTTTAACTCCTACGCTATTATTAACCTCAATAGCATTCAATAACAATCATTTCCACTAATTTCCAGTGTATTTGGAACACCTCACGCGTCACAATATTGTTTTTAGTCTAAAACCTTGGACCCAGGTAGCTTTCTGGACTGCGTAGTGGAGTGGCCCCGGTACCCAATTTGGATACCGGGGCCACAATAAAAAAACCTTAACTGGTCTGAATTTCACTCTACAGATGGCTGATCCTACATCCTGTGCAGCATATACAGGGTGTAGTTCTAACGCGTCAATACCTCTTGTTTTTGACGATGACAGGTGATTTTAATTAATTTTGGATTTGGCCCCAACATTGAATGTAGTTTAATATCTGATACGCATCTATCTGGACTGCGTAGTGGAGTGGCCCCGGTACCCAATTTGGTACCGGGGCCACAATATAAAACCCTCAACTGGTCTGAATACCACTGCACAGATGGCGGACACCGGATGCACGTCTAACACCAACATAGCAGTTAAGGCCGCAGTTATTTTTTTTTGGAACTACAAAAAAAAAAAAACGTAGCAATAGAAATGGCAGTTCGTCTTTTTTGGAAATACAGAAAGAAAGAAAGTAGTAATAGAAATGGCAGTTCCTCTTTTTTTGAAATACAGAAAGAAAGAAAGAAAGTAGTAAGAGAAATGTCAGTTCCTCTTTTTGGGAACTACATATAGAATGAAAATATTAATAGAAATGGCAGTTCCTCTTTTTGGGAACTTAACAAGAATTAGAGCATTTTTTTTATTCAGAAATGATGAGTCTCTCTATTAGAGGTAATGCCCCTTAAAACTCCTTTAAATAAAATAGTACGTATTCTAGGAGACCCTGTTTATATATTTAAATTGGTTCTGCAAAAATATGCATGATGATCACTGGACAGAGATCTGTAATAGAGCAGCGATTAAAGTGGCCTGATTAAAGGTCATGTAAGATCTTAAAGCACTCACAATTATATAGATACTGTATTCTCGTTAAAGACGCTGCCTAACGTGTATAAAAGTTGGCACTTACATAGCGCTTGCTTCACTGGGTGATGTGAGCAAGCGGAATGTGTTAATATGTAGAGACCCTATCTAAACATTAATATGATAGAACAAATAGCAGCGCTGTATACGCTGTGTGTAGGTAAGGTAAGGATCTCAAATACCATGACACTCTGTTTAGCCTAATCCCTGACAATGTAATATCACGGAAAGCCTATTTGATTATCAAGGCCAATGGCTAGCTTCTGCTAAATCAGACAGAGTATGCAGCGCACGTCTAACACCAACATAGCTGTGCCGGTGACATGGCCTGCAGGAATATCTCTGATGGAGATAGAACTAGGCCCCAAAGAGCACATAATGCCAAAAAAAGAGTTGCAAGATGGTATTGTACTTGGGCCCTCCCACCCACCCTGATGTTGTTGAAATAGGACATGCACACTTTAACAAACCAATCATTTCAGCGACAGGGCCTACCAAACTACTGTGGCTGAAATGATAGGATGTCCCTAGGTGGCCAAGATCCTTACCCCTGCTTATTTGAGCTTTACATAAGCTACATATGGCCATACATTTGTTGTCCGGATTCGGATAAAAATAACTCCAGACAGAAGAGGTGGATTTTTGGGTCTTCTGACCAGGCATAACGATGGGCTTTTACATCCCATGGACAACAACTGTTTCCCCCCCTGGTGGCTCATTTATGATAACCACATCAGCATCCTCCTCGTCAAGTTCCTCCACAACGCCAGCTACATCAATAGCCTCCTTGACATCTTAATTATCCAAATCTGAATCTACACTGTGGGTCATCCTTCCAGCATATGCAGAGGGTGTGCTGCAAATGGTGGATGGAGTCACCTCTTCCCGTACAGTGATGGGAAGGTCAGGCTTCCCAACCACCAACACCCTTGGACTCGCCTTGGGGATTTGTGATGTCATCTGTTTAGAAGACAGAGTTGTTTGCTGTTTTGTTGTTGTTGCTGACAGCATAACTCTCTTCAATTTTTTTGAGAGGGGGGGAGGAGGAGGGCTTAGATCCTTGGGTGAAGCTGAACCACTAGTCCTGAACACTGGCCAGGGCCTAAGCCGTTCCTTGCCACTCCGTGTCGTAAATGGCATATTGGCAAGTTTACGTTTCTCCTCAGATGTTTTCAATTTTCTTTTTTTGCTAATTTTAGTCAACTTTGGGTTTTTGGATTTTACATGCCCTGTACTAGGAGATTGGGCATCGGCCTTGGCAGACGACGTTCATGGCATTTCATCGTCTATGTCATGACTAGTGGCAGCAGCTTTAGCATTAGGAGGAAGTGGGTCTTGGTCTTTCCCTACTTTATCCCCCAAATTTTGGTACTCCATTATATGCAGCAAACGTTGTATTACAGTACTATTTTTTAAATACTGCAAGAACAGTGAACAATTTTTAATAGATTGCAGTATTAATGTTAATGGACTGCAATAATTTTTTTTAGACTTTTTAGAATATTTTTTTATATTTTTTTAAAAGGATTTTTGTCGAATTATAATTTTTTTGGAAGATTTTTTAATACTTTTAAAATAAAGATGCACTTAGCAAAACAAAGCACAGGACAAAAGCACCGCTGGACTCAGCAAGGACAGAGCACTGGACTGATGCACCACTCGACTCAGCAAGGACTTTTTTGATTTATTTTTTTATAATAATTTAAAAGGATTTTTGTAGAATTATAATTTTTTTGGAAGATTTTTTAATACTTTTAAAATAAAGATGCACTTAGCAAAACAAAGCACAGGACAAAAGCACCACTGGACTCAGCAAGGACACAGCACTGGACTGATGCACCACTGGACTCAGCAAGGACACAGCACTGGACTGATGCACCACTGGACTCAGCAAGGACACAGCACTGGACTGATGCACTACTGGACTCAGCAAGGACACAGCACTGGACTGATGCACCACTGGACTCAGCAAGGACAGAGCACTGGACTGATGCACCACTGGACTCAGCAAGGACACAGCACTGGACTGATGCACCACTGGACTCAGCAGGACAGAGCACTGCCAAAAGCACCACTGGACTCAGCAGGACACAGCACAGCACAGCACGAGAAATAGCAGGACAGAGGACCACCTAACACACCCTCCCTCTTCCCTGATCAATGCCCGAGTGAAGATGGCGGCGGCAAGCGGGGAATTTAAAGGTTCCGAGTATCGCGAGATCCGACAGCGGGATTATGACTCAGAGCCTCGTTTTAAGTTTCGGATCTGACTCGGATCCGCAATGTTCGGGGGGGCTCGGATTCCAGGAATCCAAGTGCGCTCATCCTTAATATATAAATACATATCTAATATATATAAGCCTAGCGGCGTGTGTTAGTGTGTGCGTGTGTGTGTGTAGAAAAAACTATTTTCTCAGAAAGGGCTCATCAAATTGACCTGAAATTTGGTATACTGACATTATTTGACAAAAAAATGATAATAGTGAAGTCAGTTAACTTCCATCATCCCCCCTTCCCCCCGTGGGAGGGGTAGTAAAGGCTAAATTTACCAGTTGAGGGCTCAAACTCTTGACCGTGTGGGTATTTATTTACCAGAGCCTGTGTTTGGTCATGGACAATTGTATGTCGCATTTTCACGAGTACGGAGAAGCAGTGATGTGAAAGTGCAGGTTAGGAATACTGCCCTTCAAGGAAGACTGACTGAGCACAGCGATAAGGTGTTTAGCAGAAACGTTGTGTATCGAGAGGTTTTAGAACAGTAAGACGATGGAGATTAAGGAAGTGGCGCTGAAGATGAAGGATGAGGTGATGGAGAAGAATGATGAGGTGGTGACATGTGGACAAAACCACGTTAAAAAAGGGCGCTTACGTCGGGAAGTAACGCTCTGCCCCTGAGGAGGCCTGGCCTAGCCCCAAATGCATGACAAGAACCTTTTTAACACCTTAAGTAGCTTGATTTGACTAGAATGCATGAGTATCATGCACGGGTTAACTTATATATATATACATATATATACATATACACACATATACATACATATATATATACACATATACATACATACATACATACATACATATACATATACATATACATCCTAGAGGACCGTCCAGCAAGCGTGGAACATTGAATTGTTGATTTTATTACTACTTCCCCACTGAACTTGGGTTAATTCCCTAGTAACACACCATTGTGCGCCGTATCCTTATTTGACTTTTTATATGATTCTGGACTTACCTACCAATTACAAGGAAGGCTGCCTCTATATGTGGAAGAGGTGTTTTTGTGGACTTTCTATATATTTACTTCATAGAATACTTTTGTGAGCGCCAGTGTTTATTAAGTATTTTGCTATACTAAACTTTGGTTTTTGTTTTAACAAGGCTGCACTAACAGATTGTAAATCTTCACGTAATTATGTGGAGAAACATGGACAGAATCTCACAAAGAACTAATCGATGCCAAAAAATATTTAATGATAATGTCAACCCACTAGACTTGACATCCGATTTGAATAGTCTATTTTGGGATGTGGAAAAACTTTTGGTGAGAGAGACACGTATTTGGTGGGATGTGAAGGGTCTAGAACATTACATTGCAGTAGACCGCATCCCTAGGGGTTTACGTATTAACAAATCCCCTACGTTTGGTACTGACAACAATGGAACGTTAAAAACTATTGGGATCTTTAACTTGTCTAAACATCAAGTGAGCACATCAGAATTCTCACTACTTAGTTAAGGCCTTTCCTTTGCCCCCACTACGAAACCTAACAAATTCCAAATGTTTATAGATATTAATAAATTCACAAGAAAACTGACATTAAAAAGACACTTTGCTAGAAAAGAGACGGCAATAATATCCAACTATGAGAATGCTTTGAAACCGGGCCTGAACCCTACCTCAAAATTGTATCCATTAGAGTCTAGAAGCAGCCACATAGATCTTTTCCAGGAACTAGTAGTTATAAATTTATGCCACATAGATTATAAGAATCCAAGAAACCATAATCTATCTAAACAAGAATCGGCAGCCATGGAAACCCTAACCAATAATAAAGAAATAATCATTAAACAAGAGTATAAAGGGGGGGGGGATTGTGCTGCTTGATAAACAAGCCTATATTGAGGAAGCTGAGAGACTTCTAAATGATGAAACATCATACACAAAATTACAAAAGGACCCAACAGCTGACTTTATATCCACTCTGAGGGACACCATTT
The DNA here is from genome assembly GCF_038048845.1 of Mixophyes fleayi. Lineage (NCBI taxonomy): Eukaryota > Metazoa > Chordata > Amphibia > Anura > Limnodynastidae > Mixophyes > Mixophyes fleayi. Next base: position 257,133,484 of record NC_134404.1, on the reverse strand, counting down.
TAAAAGGTCTACGGAAATATGTTTTAACTAAAGAGGACTACCAGTATCTCCTAGTTCTTAACCCCATTATTCCTATATTCTACTACTATCTTCCAAAGATACATAAATCACTTGACAAACCTCCAGGGAGACCTATAGTCGCTGGTATAGATTCTTTAACATCTCACTCCTCAGAGTATGTGAACGTTTTTCTGAGTAAATATGTAACAAAACTAGAGTCCTATCTGAAGGACACAACCAGCATACTTAATCTCTTTGAAAATTGCAAATGGTGTCCAGAATATACATGGCTCACCATAGATGTGCAATCTCTCTATACAGCAATTGAGCACAGTAAAGGCATTGACGCATGCAGGGAGTTTTTAAACCCTGATCCCGATTTATCCCAAGATCACAAAGATTTTATATGTGAGTTAATTAATTTTATCCTCACCCATAACTATTTTAAATTTTTAGACTCCTTTTATCTCCAGACTTGCGGAACCGCGATGGGGACAATTTTTGCGCAGAGTTTCGCAAATCTTTTTATGGGAAGTTGGGAGAAAATATATATTTACAATCCTAACCCTTTTTCGAAGCATATTAAATTTTATAAGAGATATATAGATGACATTCTATTGGTCTGGGAGGGAGATGATGATTCTATTGATTCATTTTTAACATATATTGGAAATAATGACTACAATCTTAGATTCACTGCAAATCGCAACAAATACAACATTGAGTTTTTAGATCTAGTCTTGATGGGCTCAGACAACAAAGTTGAAACCCAAAACTTCATCAAGACTGTTGATACTAACAGCTATCTACATTTAAAAAGTAGCCATGTCAATAGATGGAAAACAAACATCCCCTTTTCACAATTCTCGAGAATCAAGCGAAATTGTAGCAATGAGTCTCAATGTAAAACCCAACTTTCCGTATATGCACAACGCTTCCAAGATAGAGGATATCCTGAACAATTATTACTAGAGGCTCTGAAAAAAACAGAGGAGACCAACAGGAATGAATTAATGCAGTATAGAAACAAAGAACCAAAAACTGGATATGTTCCGTTCATCACCAACTATAGTGCAGGTGAACGTAGGATTAGGTCAACGATAACTTAACACTGGGAAGTACTGAGAATGGACCCCATTCTAGCTAATATCCTACCCACCAGACCTGATATTGTCTTTCGGAAGAGCAGAAACCTTAAAGACGCCTTAGCTCCCAGCATGATACCAGAAGGTACTTTGAACACTAGAAAAACATTCCTGGAAATCAAGGGATAACAAATGTAATCACTTTAATATGTGCAAATATGCACATCCAGACAAGAAAATATTTTACAATCATGACAATAGTATGAAATATGATATTAAACAATTCATGAATTGCCAAACATCATCCGTGATTTACCTTTTAGAGTGCTCATGTGGATTGAAGTATGTGGGCAAAACTAAGAGACCATTGAAATTGCGGATACAAGAACATGTCCGCAATATAAAAAATCAAATAGAATCACATTCAGTATCTAAACACTTTATCAGCACACATAATTCAGATCCTAGTTCCCTTACATTCAAATGAATTGAAAATGTTCGATTAGGTCCAAGAGGGGGCGATATCCAGACAAAGTTATCTAGACATGAGATGTTCTGGATCTTTCTATTAGGCACCTTGGTCCCCGCTGGTTTTAATGAAGGCTATGAGATTGCACCTTTTCTATGACTTTTATATGTCTTTTATGATTTTTATTCTATTAATACTATAGAATGATTCACCTGAGTTACCCCCCCCCCCCCCGCTACGTATTGTTTTAAGCTAATATTTTGTAATGGTATATCTTATAATTGTAATACATATCTGAGCCCTCCCTGTTATATATTTTAAACTATACTGTATAATTGTAATTGTTAAGGATATGTTTACAATATTACTTACTACTTATTATTTATATATGTACTGTATAGTTATATGTTTATACCAGAGAGTATGTTCACTTATATTGGATCTATAGATCCCGGTTATTTATCACTATTTCCTAAGCACTAGCACTTATAGCACTTTAGCACCTTTACTAAGATGGCCAATTTCTGGAGCCATTTATTTATTTCTCCTTTACCAAGATGGCCACCGCCATACTTTATTATATCACCTGCACCAAAATGGCCGACAATCAGGCTGATCCATTAAAATTCCTTTACCAAGGTGGCCACCGCTATATCTTGAGCTTTATCACTACTATAATTATTGTGAGTTACTGCATCCCTCACATCCCAGTACTATATCCCTCATATCTTACTACTAACAATTGAACAGAGGACTGCCTGTGATCAGAAAATCACGCCAGTACCGTAGTCACGCATGCGCAGTAAGACCGACGGGTCGTGCATGCGCAGTCCGTCCAGCGCAATGCGCATGCGCAAAATGGCGATGCGCATTGCTATAAATACATCCCTGGTTTAGGCCACATTTATCACCTCCTGAGGAAGTCCTGCTGAGGACGAAACGCGTAGAGGCTCTTTTCTAATCGTTCCTGTGTATATTGGATCACCATACCATCAGTTAGTCCTGTGCGGAAGACTGTGGGAGGTTCCTGTTGTACCTGAAGATATGGTATATCTGATACCTGAATTTCAGATAAGCTTGTATTTTCATTACTCTTTGTGAGTGTGCATTTTATATGTTAATTCTGATTAAATACTGTTACTTTTGAAATACTACACCATATAGTGTATTATCTTCTTTTTCTTACCCACTGAGTGGAAGAAAGATATGGTGTTTACAGTATGCTGATGTTATATGACTGGAGACCAGACTTGCAGTTGCTGAGAGTGCTGACCACATATTATTGAAAGAGAAGTGGTTATTAAGCTGTGTTCCAGTCTTTGGATTAATCATACAGATAAGCGATATAATTCCTTTGGGTGTGTAACACTATGGTGATGGGCTATCACTAACACACTGCTCCTACTAATCCTATGCTTTTAATATTCTGTCTTTATATATGCAACACTGGACACACACCCTTGGTCCTAGAGGACCGTCCAGCAAGCATGGAACATTGAATTGTTGATTTTATTACTACTTCCCCACTGAACTTGGGTTAATTCCCTAGTAACACACCATTGTGTGCCGTATCCTTATTTGACTTTTTATATGATTCTGGACTTACCTACCAATTACAAGGAAGGCTGCCTCCATATGTGGAAGAGGTGTTTTTGTGGACTTTCTATATATTTACTTCATACAATACTGTTGTGAGCGCCAGTATTTATTACGTATTTTGCTATACATACACATATATATACACATATACATACATATACATTTACATATATATACATACATATACATGTGTCCCTAGATGTGAGAGAATCTCATGAACACAGTATTAGTACTTACCCATTCAGAAACTATAGCAAACTCTAATCAGTGTTATGAGTTCATATATCTGTGCAAATTGATGAATGTTTAAAAGCCATAACATCACCATGTATATATGCATCTGTGAAGGAGCTCCTATAACAGTTATTCAGTACTACAAGCACCAGCATGCGTAGACTGTCCATGGCAGCCCAGGCATACTGTGACCTGTAGTTCACCAATGTAAACTAGTGTTTCATTCAGCTCTTTCATATTTGACCATTTATTACCCCACACCCACCTCCCAGGGGTGTGGGAAGAGTCCTAGTGCTGTCAGCATGGGGTTGGTTATCTCTAGGGAGAGGTGCCCACCATTTTTATGCAGATCCCAACTCCCTAGATAACTCAACCCCATGCTGACCAGCCTGGGGCTGGTTGGCATCATGGCAGGGGGACGCCACGCTCCTGGTTCCCCTGCTATAGTGCTACCAGCACCTGATGGCTAAGCCTAGGACTGATTGAAGAATAATAGGGACCCCATGCTGTTTGTCCCCTCGATTTTCCTCTAACCAGCACTAGGCTGGCAGCATTAAAATTAATATAACTGAGGAGGTGTGGGGGCATGTTTGTTTGTTTTTTTTAAAAAGTACTTTTTATTTATTTTTAACTTTAATTTTGTTAACTGCCACTGGACCTGCTGGCATTGCCAATTTAATGTCGGCAATTACTATGTCAGTACTTTATCAGTGCTGGACAAATTTAAATACTGGCATTTTCTTGTCAGGAGAATAGGTGTTGGGTTGAGTATGAAATCCAGATGAAAGACATACCATTAGGACAGCTTGTATATTGGAACTTGTGCTTATTACCACAGCCTCCATACTTGGACTTGTGCTATTCATCACAACCTACATAATAAATGTATACCTTTTATTACAACCAGTGTTATTGGATTACACACTTTTGGGTCTTGAGCCATTGGGATCTTATTCGGGAAAAGACTACCATGACACAAAAAAGGTTTCAGACTTGCGTCCTTAAATAGTTGCTTGCACAGGTGAGTGTACATTCGAATGCAAACACTGTTGCATACCAGCCCAATTTTCCATGTCACTGTCAACCATGTCCCTGCACAGGTGAATGGATGCTAAACTGTACACTCTTCCTTAGATAACTGTCCTGACACAGTGCAGTGTCAACAGAAGTGGCTGGTTAGATGTATTGCAAACAAGTACTGTAGAAAATATTACGTAAAATGTCAAGTAAAAAATATTTTTAAATAAAAAAATACATAGAAATAAATGTAAAATAATCTCCTGCCCCCTACTGCAGCTTAATTATTGGGTTAGTCCACTTCTCCTAATACGTAGGAGAAGGACAAACTGAATGATTTTTATGAATGTTGTTTACTTTTCCCTATAAGGAGTCAATGACTCCTGAATAAACTCTTAAGTCCTGCCTTCACTCCCATGACACCCACCCGTCGACCATTTTCCTAGCTACAATACCCACACCAAGCGCTATGATGAGTATGGGGTCAGTGGCAGGTGAAATCTCTGGGTAGAAAAACGGAAAGGGTATGCTAAAAGAATGGTTATAGGCAAATGCTTCTGTGCTAGAACAGTTGAATCAGTGGAGACAAGTCCTTCAGGAAGAGTATGCAAAACATTGAGAAATAAATCACATTTTGGCTGAAGGGGACAGCTGGAACAATGTACAGTTATAGCAACTGGCAGAAAACTGGGGCCTCAAAGTGACAGCCTAGGTGAGGTACCAGACATACCATAAAGAGCTGACTTGCCCTTTATGGAGGTTGTTGTGCATCTCCTCTGGAGAATTCATTGCCCAAAAAGCTGCAAAATCAGGACTTGGTTTTGCCAGGGAAGAGACAGGTAGAGAGGGCTTTTTTTTATTTAATGTGCCAGCAGATAAGCGGGGACAGCAGGCGATGTGGAGCACCCCTCAGTCTTGGCGTCCCCCTTGCCTTGCTTACCGTGTTCTGCTGGCCCTGTTGAGAACATAACTTTCCCAGGCATGTGAAGAGTATATACAGTGAGTAAGCATTCCTGCAGTACATACACAATATGCCAGACAACCCATCATAAATACCAGACCCACACATCCCTTATGCCACTTCCTGCTGTAGAGGTCGCGATAAAAAAAAAAGGAGATTTCAACCAACTTTTTATGCTGAGCGATTTTGCATGCGATCGATGGTCCGATCGCTCGGTCCATGGACGGCATACACACTAGCCTTGTTTAGACCGATAAAGGGAAGAGCAGACGTCCCTTTAGCGACTTTTTACAGCCATGTTGTCGTGAGCAATGACTGTAATTTCGTACTCACTGTTGTGGATCGGTCCAGGCCCGGCGCTCCCATTAGGCAAGGTTGGGCACATGCCTAGGGCGCCGGGCTCTGGAGGGCGCCACAGAATACTAAAAGACTTTAAAACTGTGCGGCGACCGCTGACCATACCTGTCACGGCCGCCGCACAGCATTCAGATGCGCGGGGAGGGGGGAAGAGGCTATTGCTCAGCACCGCCGCCTCTCTGCTCCGTCTGCTCCATCTCCTCCCCTCCACTCACTAGTGTCAGTGAGTGGAGGGGAGGAGACGGAGCAGAGAGGCGGCAGTGGTGAGACAAGGTAAGGAGAGGAGGGAGGCGATTTTTGCGGGGGGGGGGGGGGGGGCGCCGCTTTTTTAAAAATGCCTAGGGCGCCGTGGACCCTATCACCGGCCCTGGATCAGCTGTTTGAGCCGATTATTGGACGAAAACAGTGTAGTGTGTACCCAGCTTAAGCAAGTACTGATGAAAAGAGTAATGGAAGTAAATTAAAAAAAGTAGATAAAGGGAAAATCTCAAACACCAAAGCCTGAGTAAAAGAAAAGGTGCCAATTCTTTGAACTATTAGTTAGGAGGCAGCAGTTTTGATGGAACTAGGGGTTGTTAAAGGCCAAGGCAGAGGCTCTCTCTAAAACATAAGTGGTCTTTGCGAGTTCTGCATCATCCCTGCTGGTTCCAGTGGGAGGAGGGTTTCGGAACAAAGTGAGTGGCTTATATCCTAAATATATAATCAAATGTCAGGCTGCAGGCAGAAATATGCAGCAGTGTGTTTCATAATTGACACTTTCTGCTTTCTTACAAATAATGCTTAAATGCATTCAGGGTCACGCAGCAGGGAGCTGGAAGGAGTTGCAGGCATTACAAATACTCCAGTGGGAAGGAAATGTTGATGTATAATGCTACAATAAATCACTTTGGTATTTTTCAAGTTCTATGAATACAATTCTATATATATATTATAACATATTCCTGACTATCTTTGCTTGCATTTACACCACAAATAAACCAGATGAAATATGTTGCTATGTCATAGGTTTGTAGGTTTGTTTTTAATTATAGAAAGGCATACAGTCAGGAGGGGCAAATTTTATGCCTGGGGGCAAGACTCGACTTTTAGGAACATTTTAAAGGAAAAAAAATTGCAGAGGACGCAGTGACCCAGCCCAAGGTAGCCCACTATGGGACCAGCCTGGCTCAGATATCCCCCTTCCTCCCAGTCTGCCCCTGTGTACAGTGCAGTAGTTCACATTTCAGTAGCGCAAAATATTAAGACATTGTACACTAAGTATATATGACTGGATATGTTTTACTCAAGATAACATTTTATTTTACTGCACATATGATTTTTATAGAAAGACCACCATGTGTAGACTGTGTACATTCTTTAAAATAACACAATACAATGAATTGCAAATTACCTCTTGTGGGTTTCCTCTATTTTACTTGACTTCTGTTGAGTTTTTATACATTTGTTTCATTTGTCCTAGATATTTTACCCCATTATTTCCTTAGCCTTTCAAATAAAATACTGTCCTAGTGATGAAATGCATAAGGGACGTGGCCTAATGTTGATTCAAGCTGTGCAGTGGTATCAGATGCTGGTTTGCTGTGCATAGCAGCTGAAAGACTTATTTCTGGTACTTTTTCTGTTGAATGTCTATGCTCTATGTTTTGATTTTATCTTCCTCTGGTATGCACATTTAAATTGTGAAACTTTTTGAGCCGACTAAAAAATATTGTTTTTAATGCACTATGAAGCACCCCCATTGTGTTAATTTTTCAGATTTTTTCTAAACCTGTGAGGATTCCGGGAAGTAATATAAAGGGGATGCAAGCAGATTGAAAGAGGGTCTTGGGGCAAGAAAACATGCTGGATATGGTTTGCTGAAAAAACTATTTCATGGGTGATTCTGAACAATTGATATATATGATTAATGTATTTCTATTAGTGCAAGGTTTCTGAAGTGGAGTACACCATATTTTATATACAAATTTTGGAATATCCAGGAGACTTCCAAATTTCCCCTTGTGAAGTAAGTGGGTGCGGGACTTATTTATGCAATTCACAGTGAATTGCGAGATCATAAAAGTTGGCAAGTATGATATAGATTATATAATTATACTTTCCACTGTTATTATCTCATAAGGAAGACAGAGTGCAATCTCAAACTGCAAGGTTGTAAATATAATGCACAAACAATAGGGCTCAAATCCCATAATAGCCATCTTCCTCTCCCACAATTTTCACATCAGGAGCATCATGGCTGAAATACAGGTACTGCAACCCTTTATATTAACCTCAGAAATTAATTGACATGATATTAAAAAGAGTATTATGAATGTATTTTCTCTGTCGTACATTTTAGTTGTAGAAATACAGCAACAACAGCACAATAAAATTGCATTTGAGTTTACCAAAAGTACATAGCAGTTAATGTATATTTGCAAAACACATCAATAAATGTGGTGATATAAATTGTGTAAATTATAAAATTTTTTACAATGAAATAAATAAATGAGTTACAATTGGAAAACAAATTAAGTTGAAATAAAAGATACATTACAATGTTAAATTAAAGCCTGTGGTTTTATGAAGCTATAAATGAAACACTGTTAAAAGTGCAGAGTTACATGCGTAACTGAGAGTTTCTATTAGCATCTGTTATCTACTGGCGGTTAAATGCAGGGGCAAAACAGTATATTGCCACACCCCATAATAAATTTAAGGTATCGGCCAGACGATGCCCCTCTTGCATTCTTAGCTCCTAGCATAACATGCAAAAGAGCAAAGCAGACAAGTGCAGGCTCAAAAGGAGACGGTGGGTGTGATCTGGCATGGGCATTGATGCCCCCCCTCATCTCAGGTCCCCATAACGCCTGCATCCCCTGTAGTTCCACCACTGGTTAAATGCATCAGCTAGTTTTATGCCACATTTGTGTGAAATACAAGATATGTATATTTTTCCCATTAACATTTGCAATGGTCCACCTTTAGACAACTAATTTGGATGCACCAGGTTAGTGTATTTATACAAATTAGGGCTTATATTTACCTCTGCAACACACTTAACTCTCCAGTTGAAAGTTTTCGTTCAATGGTTGGATTGGATTGCTACAAGAATTCCCCCTAGTTATGTATTAAAACTTGCCTACAGACTTGACCTGTTAAAAGGATAACAGAGTTTTCCTTAATTAACTATGTCCTCCATGGACAGCAAAGAGGGGGCACCGCCAATGTTACCCCAAAGTTTAAAATTGGCTCGACCCCAGCTCTTGGAGCTGGAGGACTAAAGGCAATCTTTGTGGTGTTATTTTGCTGCAGAGTAAACATGTATGATTTCAAGTGAGATAGCACTTTAATCTAGATAAGGGAGGTTTGTAGAATGGAGTCCATCTGTTTGCTATATATTGTGGAAATATTTAGTTAACAAAAACTCCAAGAAAGGTGAAGATTTCCATTAAAGAGATAATAGAGCGGAATTTCTAAAATTTTATTTGGATGAAAAACTTAAACCATGGCAACCAACCTTGCTTTTATTGTTTAACTTGCACTAGGCAGTTAAAAGCTAATTGGTGTTTGGTTGCTGTGGTGCAATGCCAATTTTGTACTTAAATGCAATATTAATAAAATAAGACCTGGTATATTTTTGGCTGCTTAGTGATTAGCTATCCAGGTATCCCATTGTAACAGTGGCAATGGACTCCTTGGATGCTATAAGAGGACTATTATTACTAGTGCAAGGCTTCTCAACCTTTTGTATAGTGTACCCCCTTATGATGATAAGTACAATGTACCCCCCCTAGTGTGTATCAATTTACCTTAAGTACCCAATAACATTTATTCAAGTTACCCCTGAATGTGAATAAATGTCCATCAAGTAACCTTTTATGTCTGTTAAAAGTAAAAAAATAAAATACCATTGATATTTTTAATGCTTTGAATAGGTTTTATTTACCACTTACATGTTAAAGTGGCATGTTGAGCTTAATATAACTGGTGGAAGTACCTATTAATGGAAAGTGTTTATGATCGACAAACCGTGCGATCAAGCTCTGCGATTACTTTAATAATGGGAATGTGGCACAGTTAAAGAAAGGGGTAAGCAAAATTAGCAAGAGATGGAGCACAGCTAATATTTGGGCGAGTGTACACTTGGGGGTCATCAGATCACTCAATATGTCCCAAAGAAAAGTGCTATGGTCAACTGCCAGCCACACGAGAAATGTATTAGAGGCTACCTTGGACATCAATGTTCAATATATAAAATAGACAGTTCACAAACAAAAGTGTAAAACTATAGGATAACTATTTAGTCTGCTCTATTTATGACATAAGACAATCATACCACTAGTAGAAGAGATGAAATGCTAATTTTTGTGGAAACTACAACATTTGTAAGCATGGTTGATTGTTAAAAAAAAATACCAGAAAGTCCTTGTTAAACATGCTTTTTCAAGTTCATTTTAGTGCATTATTTATTTTTTTGTCTAATGTCCATGATACACAGTTCTAAAAATGAAGTGTGGAGGGAAAGAACCTTAGAAGTTTGTCCAGGTTGCAATTTAGTTATGTGTATTGATGAAAAAAGTAACATTTTGTTTCTTTCCATGTCAAATTTAAACTATATAACATTTGTAATAGTTATAATTATATATTGCACAATTGCAATGGAGTGATATCACAACTAGCATTGACACCCTATTGCAGGATTTTTATCCGGTGGTCAGCATTCGTTAGTATAACATTCATATCTGGAAGTTTGTGATCAGCATATACTTTGATAATATAAATGGAGAGGCTATGCCCAAGAAGCAGTTAAAAAAAAAACCTGTAGAATGATGTACATCCTTAGGAATCTTTTTTAATTTGAGATGTCTTTAATTCACTTGAAACTTGTGTTGTATTGTCAGGGCAGTCTTGAAAACAAGGTGACGAGTCTATATCCTGAAATAGCATTGTGTTGGTGTCCTTCCATTCTTTATATTTTGTACTAGTGATTTCTCCATTTTCCAGCAACTGGTTGATCATTGCCAAGTCATGTTCTTTACACTTGTAAAATAAATAATACATAAATAAGTAAATATGTTTGAAAAACTTTTCAAATTCATAACAGCAGAATTAAACATGCAATACCTTTTCGCTTTTCTTGACAAGTTCCATGAAAAATGTAGATAAAATGTTTACATCTGTAAAATTTAGCCTGCAATCCTTCTTAAATGTTCGTGGGATTCTATGAAACAGATATGGGAGGGATGCATTCAGCAGACATTGTACAGTAGTTGCCCTACTCTCTAGCCTTGAAGAATGCAATGAAAAGTTAAAAGGAGAACTATTATGTAACTGAGGTACGAATATATTTTATTTATTCCAGACAACTATGCATTTTTCAAGTGCATAAATGAATAAATGAAACATACAAATCAGACCTTTTCATAATATGTAGTATGTGTAGAAAGTACTGCTTAGGCCATAGGTGACATCAAATCATAATCCAGTAACTCCCTTATCTCAAAGTCTGATTTACATATTTTTCCATTTGTGATTTTAAATAATGACTGAATTTAAAACTTTTTTTTTATTATTACTTTAAAATACAATTATTACGCGTATTATTATGCTGTAATTAAGTGATTATTAGGTTTTTCAATGCTGTGAAAGTGTGTCCGAGCAGCGGCGGTTTCCCTGGCAGCCGTGACTCACTACCCCCAGCCTGTCTAAGTCCCAGCTGTCTCCATGACGACAGGAACGTCACTTCCGCTTCCTCGTCCCAGTTGCCTGGGCAACAGCCGGGACGCTGTCCTCTCTCTGCCGCTGCGCAGCTCCCTGTAGTTGCTTCAGCCTCCTGTGGCTGATTAGTGTAGATGAGCACCCCCTGGGTTTCCTAGTCTCTGGAAACCCCTGTCCTGACTGACCCTTTTTTTTTCCCCCACCCGGTGCGGGTGGAGAATGGGGGGGTAGTGCGAGCGGTGGTGCCGCAAGAGGGGGGTGCCGCAAGCAGGGGGTGGGGCAACAATCAAGTCATTGGTGGTCAGTGGCAGCCAATCGTGAGGCTGCCTGTTGTTGATTGGGCTCAGACAGGAAGTGCTCACTTCACTTCCTGTCTGAGCAGTGAGGAGGGATACAGCAGAAGAGCACCTAAAAGGTAAGTGAGGGAGGTGTGTGTGTGTGTGTGTGTTGATGTCAATGTATGTCTGTCAGTTGACAAGGGGGCTTGTGGAAATGTAGTGTGTGCGTGTGATGGCACAGGGGGCTTGTGGCAATGTAATGTGTGTGTGATGGCACAGGGGGCTTGTGGCAATGTAATGTGTGCGTGTGATGGCACAGGGGGCTTGTGGCAATGTAATGTGTGTGTGTGTGATGGCACAGGGGGCTTGTGGCAATGTAATGTGTGTGTGTGTGATGGCACAGGGGGCTTGTGGCAATGTAATGTGTGTGATGGCACAAGGGGCTTGTGGCTATGTAATGTGTGTGTGGGATGGCACGGGGCTTGTGGTTATGTAGTGTGTGTGGGATGGCACGGGGCTTGTGGCAATGTAGTGTGTGTGGGATGGCACAGGGGGCTTGTGGAAATGTAGTGTGTGATGGCACAGGGGGTTTGTGGCAATGTAATGTGTGTGAGGTAGGTGGTGTCTAATTAATGGGTATTATTTTGTTTGTGTGGCTATATTGGGGAAATTTAATTTAATAGTGGGGTTGGTGCAGACTTCTTGTAGGGTGGGATGATTCATTTAATGTTGGGGTGGTTTGTGTGCCATCAACTAAATGTGTGGCAGAGTTTTGGAAAGAGGATTGCTATTTCTTAAAAGGGAATGCAAGCTATTTAATGCATGGTAGGAAATAGGTTTATATAATAAATGTGATTACAATTAATGTTGGGGTTGTTTGGGGGAAATAGTTTTTTTTATTAAAGGTGAATAAAATTATTTTACAGTCGGGCTGGCTGCAAGAAAGGGACACTAATAATAAAACATGAGTTGTTTTGATTTAATATAAAACTGCATAGAGGCAGGGAGGCCTACTGTGTTCACTCATTGCTGGTATTTCTATATCTCATGTACCTGTTCTGTTTCCAAAGAGGAACCAAACATTCCAGGATCCAGAGAGGCACAACTGAGCTTAGGACAAGAGCAACAGCAACAAGTATTGAAAGCAGGAAGAACAGTTAGGAGAGAGCAGCACAGTCTGCCAACTGTCCTGATTCTGGTGGGGCAGTCATGAGTTTGAGGACTGACCCACTCAATCAAGACTTTGTCCCGACTACATGGACAGTTGGGAGGTAGGTCCCACTTCACACTGCTGTGCTCATGAAGGGGGAGCTGCATGCACCTAACAGTAGTGCACAAATCATTGCTCGTGTATTTAAAGGGGGATTGGAAGAGTTGGAGAGCTACCTAGCACTATCTAAAATTATAGCCACACCCCCATGCATGTTGATCACGCCCACTGGTGGTGTGCGTAGAAACCTCCCTCCTCAAAACCGGCGTTTGTCCCTGATGAGAGTATGCATTTTACATTGGGCAGCTGGGCGCATGCACAAATGTTTTGGCCTGTGGGCTATTTAATGAATTAATTTATTATGCAACTTCTGGGGCTCATTTGATCCACATTTCCTCTCTTCTTATTGGTCACCTTGTGTATTTAAGGCAGGGAGGGCTTAGCCTCCCTGTCGGTTATAGCGTTCAGTTTCCTGCTGACCTGCTCCTGTACTCTGTTCCTGTATCGTTGAATTGACCCTTCTGTGTATGACCTCTGGCTTGTTTCTTGGACCATAATGTATTGCTCGTGGCTCTGACCTCTACCTGTTACTCGGATATCCTGTCTTTCTGCCGGCCCGATCCTTTGCCTGGGCCTCACCTCGCTGCCTGGTTTTACCCTGAGACCTGTTCTTGACTACACTTATCTCCTGCCATCACCCCCTTGCCTGCGCTACGGTTTATTCATAAGCTTGTACTTCTTTGAGTTTAAGACCTGGGGCATCTGAGTACCTGTGAGCATTTCAAGTTCTACGGGAAAGTCAGCTGCTATAGGTGAAGACCTCTCCCACCTGTCCTACAAGCTTATGACATTAGCTGTCAGCCTTAACAGATAGTGCTCTTTTAAAAGGGATTATTCACCTTAATGTGATTTTAATTATTTAGCTTCTAGGTGCTCCACTGCAAGTTGTGATACATATGTGTGTCTACATTTGCGCCTTTATTCTGTTATATTTAACAAAGTATGTTCTGTATATGGTCAGATAGTGTTGTTTATACTTGTTACCTTGGCATAGAACACAACATACTGTGGTATAAAGAGATTGTCTTTGTACAGTATCCCAGGGTGATAAAACCACATAAGTCAACCCCAGATTATAGCTTAATACAGAACTGTTTTTCCAAGTAGTTTTATAACAATTCACTCAGTCGAAAGCCTTCCCTTCTGGTGACTGAGCCATATCATATTAGTATTCAGACAAATCGAGCATATTGGTGAAGTTGCTGTATTTTGGACATTGCTTCCCACTTTGTTATCCATAATAAGGTAGAATAATGTTATCCATAATAAGGTATAAGGGTGACCTTTATGATTTTGCCATTGGAAAAAGTGTCAAGATTTCCAGTTTGATTGAATTCTCCCGCTAATAATAATCTACATAATGTTGTTACACTTATGTCTTTGCCCTTCTTAATTAATCAATCATGAGTGTAAGTAGACCCACGTGAAATCTTGTAATGCATATCCTATCTGCAAACGGTACTTTGTGGGATTATTGGGTGGTGGGCACTATGGAGTGACAAAAGGTTTTCAATCATGGACAACCCATTTAGGTTATCCATTTTTCCAGGTCACTAATATCCGCTTAACAGAAAGCCTTCAAAGAAAGCATTCCATACAACTTATTAATATGATCTTGCCAACGTCTAGGTTTTGTATTAAAAAAAGAATTCATAGCATTTATTACAATAGCTTAGTGACATCTGATTGAGTACCTGTTTGTTGTAAGTTTTTATTTTCCAGTGTAGTGCAATATACAGTATGTTCAGATTAAGTAAATATATTGTAAATTAATGAAACCATTCTAGCAGAGTTTCAAAAGGACATAATTGAATTACAAATTATAATTAAAATTACCTTCAATGTACTATTCAAAGTCCTGATCTTGTGCAGTTTCTCATTTATGGATGGGTTTTTGCTGCGTTTGATAAAGGACTTTCTCAGGTCTCTTTTAGTAGAGGGCCGCCGATCTCCAATGGGTGACAGGCTTGCTTGCTCTAAAGATTTGTATAATCTCTCCATTTCATCAGCATCATCTGGAATGCCAGATTGGTACAAGGAAAAAACACAATATGGCATTTTACAATCTACATTAGACACCCATGTAACGTTTTAGAAACTATTTATATAAAAAAAAAAAGTGAGGAAGACAGACAAAAACAAAAGCTACTAATAATATTTTAGAGAATCTTCTACCCTTTATGTTTATAGCAATGTTTTGAAATGTAAAAGGCCTCCCACTCATATGTAAATTAGAAAATATCTGCTATTTAGTTAATCGAACTATAAAGAAAGTATTTTTTAAAACTACTTTTATCTATGTGAATGGCAGTAGAGGACAATGGACACAAAGTATCATATTATCTTTTTTCTGAATTATATAATATGGCTACACCAGCCTTTGAATTGTCAGCATAACAAATACCGAAAGAAACAATAAAATATTGTTCATTCGTTTGTTTCTTCACAGTTTTCTTTTTCTTACACAAAGGAATTTATCATGTTTGAAAATATGTGGTACTATGGTGATATAGCTATACTTTCTAGGCAGACTAGCTGAATAGTTTAACCAGCTTATCTGTTATCTGTCTTTGTGTTATAGCATAAAGACAGGGGTAACCCAATGTTTTTCACTAGGGCTAAAAAAATAAAAAAAAATAAAAAAAAAATCTACAAACCCTACTGTCTCTGTAACCAAGCCAAGGAAAGCCCTTGTCATATTTGTCTTGGTTGACCTTACAGGAGGAAGGGGGGGATGGGTGGGGAGATAATTGAATACAACTGTTTCTAGAGCGATACACTGTGTTGTATACAACTTTGCTACTTACAGGTGGTCAGATATTTGACAATGAATTAAAATGATTTGAAAGTGAACCTATTAATTTTGTCCATTGCTTTGAGAGTGGTAACCCAGAGAAGTCTGAAGAGGGAAAAGGGTTTCAGTAACCGTATCCTCTATAGTAGTGTTTCTTAAACCTGGTCCTCAGGACCTCTAACAGTGCATGTTTTCCACATCTCGCCGCTTAAGTACAGGTGAATTCAATACTGACTGACACATTGTAACAGATCCACAGGTGGTACTAATTATTTCCCTTGTCATCTGGAAAACATGCACTTTTAGTGGTCCTGAGAACTGGTATTGAGAAACACTGCTCTATAGCACCTATTTTCAGTCTATTCATGCAGAGTCACTGAGAAAAGAGTATATTACTTAATTAACCACTATTGTATGATTTATGTCATCTTATGCTAACTAACTTTAATAAGCAAACGGTTATTATGGTCTATTTCAATTGCACATGATGTTTTAGAAAACCTATACTTCTAACTACAAAAATATCCGTTTAAGGCCTCATTCATAACATAATTAGACCACGTTTCCATACTGAAAATATCTATTTCAGTACCAATAAATAATGGTAAAATGTATTTTGCTTACCTTTAACTTTCATATGTAATCCCTCTAAACCCATAGATATGGAAGGTATATTATTGCTTAATATGGTTTCATCTTCCTTAGAAACAGAACTTAGAGACTCAAACTCTGTTTTTAACTTGTTAACATTTCCTTTTTGGTGATGGATTTGTTCCACAAATAATTTCTCAAGTTCAGGTGCTGAAGAACTGTTTGCTTTATAATGGTGTGTTATTTTATCACGACATTCCATAATACACAGGGAGGATCCAGAGTGACGAGTGAGGGTGTTTCCACATAGCGACATTGTAAGTTCAGATGAAATTGAAGATGAATCGTGTATTAACTGTATGCCAAACAGATAAATAAAATTATTATAATCTAACATTTCATTTTAATTATCTTGTCTTTGATGACAGATTGAGTCACACAAAACAGACCACTGATTACAGGCACAGTTTTAGGTCTTTGCCCTACAGGGACTAGGTATTTCACTTAAGAGGTTACGTTATGACAAGGCAAACCTCACAAATGAAGACAGCAAGTTTAAAGGCATTTCAACCATACATTTATTCCCTCTTCTCGTATTAAATATGTGTATAACTGTATATAAAACATGTTTATTATAGCAAAGTTTGCCCATTTTCTATGAAAGGGTTTCAAAGACCACTTGCAGCACTCACATTTCAAAACCATATACTGAATTAGTATTCTTTTTTTCCCCTTTATCTCCTCCCAATGCACTCCTGTCAATCTTTCTCTTGCGTGGCTGTGTCCAAGGACTAGTGTACTGGAAATATGACAGCAAGGAGGCAAATAAGTAGCAGACAGTGACGTAACTAGCAAAAGGTGCTGGTGCTGCAGCTGCTATGGGGTCCACAGCATAGAGCGATACACATTCCCTGTCAAAACTTTCTGAGTATATAGGAAATTTTCACCATCAGACAGTACATTTGGCCCTTATAAAAGGATGTTATGGAGCCCACAAGTGTCCAGCTACGCCTCAGTTTTGAAATTTGTTTTACTTTAAAGGAGGCCTTGGTTACACAGACAAATACATAGTAAAATGGGGGAGCACAAAGAAATAAATGGGAAAATGCAGAAAAATTAAGAAAATTCACTGCAAGCTAAAATTATACATATTTAAGGTACTAAACAAAAACATATGATTTGTTATATGTATGTACCTAGAGCAAAAGATTCCTTATAATTAGGTTTATTATTTTAATGCAATAAATTGGTAAGTGATAAAAGACCTTTTATCTGCCCTAAGAAAAACCTTGTAATTAATTAGCATAATTCTCAATGAAAGTAATATTTCTTAAGAGGAGTATAACAAGGTTCAGGGCACCTTTTTGTTATCAATCCTCAAATCACTTTTTGTTCATATGTCCCCCAGTTTTGAAGTGGACGGGTGCTTAAAAACCTGTAGTAAATTAGATCTTTGGAATAATCACAGCAGCATAGATTTCAGAAAATGAGTATTGATCTTGTGGGCAGACAGTGACCTGTCCACTCATGT